>NW_026018792.1:0-11615 GCF_020466585.1 Dendroctonus ponderosae
AATATAAAGAAATGTTATTTTAAAAATTGAGAAAAACTACTGGTTTACGCTTGTTTTCACATTTAAATAGTAAAAAAATAATTATTTTAGTTTGTACCAGATCAGCCCAATGTAGACGTAAGTATAAAGCTTACGATAGTTATATGGTTAATATGCTTACCTTTTCTTGTCTCTTTAACTATATCATATAGGGTTGAGAGTACCATTAGGCAAACAAATGTTCCAAAAAAACATCTAAAAACAATATATCTATTTCTTAAAACATCTGCCAATTTTGCGTGTGTTTACTTACATGGTCAGAATTACTTCAATAGTAAACTTTGGTCGGATGCTTTCTTTCGTTTGGCATGTTACGCTCCAAGGAATGACAGATAAAAATAACGACCAAATACTTTCCAGATCTACATTATTGCATTTATGCGGCATGCAGATGCCAACAGAAGGTTCTAGTGCCATTTGGAAGTCTGGATTGTAGGGAGAGTCCTTCAGAGTTTTATAGTTGGCGTACATTTTCTCAAACGCACCCTAACATTTGTGGGAATACTTCTATATTTGATATAATTAATATTATTTACTTCTACCTTAAATATACTAATTTCTAATTATCTATTTTTTTAAAACTTGCCATCTCCTTAAAGATGAAAAAGCTAAGAAAATTTCATATCATTAAAATATATGTGTGAACGTAACCGATAAAGCATTTGGCACTTTCAGTACCAAAAAGGTCCCTTTTAGGATTTTTTTTGTACAGTGCAAAATATTCCAGATTGTCACTTTGTGAATTTTGATTTGTTAATTTTGATTATTTTTTTTACTTTTCATTCTGTTTCGAGACGGTTTAAGTACCTTTTTCCAAGAATACGGAACGATACCAACGGCAGTTGCGTTTAATTAAAGTTTCGAGAATGTCTAATTAGGGAATTAACATTAAAATGATATCAGACGATCGACGCGATCAAGAACAAATAAATACAACATTTCACTCACCAGATTTATAAAATAAAGAAAATTGTTGATCATGTTGTAAAGTAACTTAGTCAGCTTTATCTAGATACAGACTGATAAAACGACAGACATCTGCTGAATTATATGTGTAAATTCAAAAGATTTCAAATATGCCAATTTTAAATTCGGGTTGCCATGAAAGTTAAACCGTTCAATTCGTTAAACCCTGTAAAAAGTTTTGCGGTTCGCACCAACACTACCATGCCTCATATATTGAGATCACACAGTATTATGATTAAAATATACTAGAATGTAATAATAAGCCATGTAAACTTCACCTGTACATTTAAACTGCTGCTTTTTAAAGCTGTTGAGCTGTCGATGCCTATAGTTGTTAAACAATATTTTCCCTTTATATCATTTAACTTGCTCTCTATGTTTATGCACTCTTTATGGCTTCCAATCCAGGCCATGTTTAAGTCAAAAATACCTGAAGGTATTTTATAACTTGCATCTATCACTGAAAAAGAAACATAACTTCACGTTCTTTATAACCCAGTCAAGCATCTTACATGTATAAACCATTTAATTTGAAGGTGGCTTTAAATTCACATTATTATTATTCCGAGAACATTGGGAACATTATATTTCAGAATGCTAAGAAATGTTGCGTTTATACAATTATTACAGAAAATATATCGTTATAATTGAAACTATGGCCTTAATTTGTACTTTTTTGTATGTTGATTAATGGGTTTCTTGATTCTCGACTTCAGTGGTATTAAATCGACCGCTGTCGTTCAAACAGTTCTTGAGACATGACCAAAAAGCCGGCCTATTTTGTTAAAACTGCGTAAAACTAAAACGTATGTTAACATTTAGATTGATGGTGTGGAAAAATGCAAATATTTTTATACCCCACATCTTCGTTAATTTTGATATGAGGCAAAATTGATCAATACAAATAAAGTTAACTTTTTAAGTTCTATCTACTGTTAAAACAAAAAAGTGTCTAATTTCGAGAGTTGGTTGATTTTAGAGATACACAACACAAATGTTAAAATACTATAAGAGCTAATCACAAAATGTGAAAATGTAGGCTTTAGATGTGACTTTCTGAGCAGTTCTACAGAAAAGTGGGCGTATACAGGGGTGTTACAAAATCGAGGTGAGAGACGATTTCGATTAACTAGGGAATATTTGCTTCTTTTGATGTTAAAGAAAATAGTAATTTAAAAGTAGCGAAATTTATGCTACTTCCAGGATATTAAGAAAAACCAAAATTTGCTCAAATTAGTTTTAATTCCTTCTCAGCTTCTTTGGAAATATATTTACAAATAATTGTCACATTATTAGGATACCATTCAATTTTCCACAAAATTGATCTAAAAAATCAGATCTAAAATTTATTTCTGCGTTTATGATCTACCGTCATCACTTAATTCCCCCTAGGGACGCTAGTAATGGGACTGTAATAGTATGTAGTGTAGAAATGGAATAGTACAAGAGACGAAAGTCGAAGTTCCGCCACTGTTTGAAGTCGACGCCCGAGGCGAAGCCGAGGGCACCATGCACACAGTGACGGGCGTCTTCGAGTACCGTATATTATTTGTCTTGATACTCGGTGGAAACTAGCCGGCAAAAGTATTAGGTTTTGAAAAAAAAATTAATGTCGAAACAGTCAGCGACAAAGTCAAGCTGTCAACGTGCGTGGCGAAAGTTATTAGTTTCCACACGGGAGGAGGAAAATTTGTAATAAGTAAAAGTGATGCTTTCGCCATCGAAAACAGTGACGAAAGTACGTACTTTCCACCAGGGGGTACCAAAAAAAATTATTTTGATCACCTGGTGGAAAATAGACAGTTTCGCCATTGTTTTCGATGGCGAAAGAATTACTTTTACTCATTACAATGGCATGACAATGACAATTTACCTCTCCGCCCATTATTCAATTTAATTTTCTTTATCCCATGTGGTAAGTAATTTTCACCACGCACGCTGACAGCTTGACTGTTTGACACTGACTGTTTTGACAACATTTTCAAAGCCTTTTTTCCAAATCTTATACTTTCCCCGGCTAGTTTCCACCGAGGGTCAAAAAAAAAGCTTCGCGACGGGCGTCAACTTCAAGCAGTGGCGGAACTTCGACTTTCGTCTCTTGTACTGTAATATACTATTTATTACACATTAGATGGTTCTTTGCAATACCGTATTTATCAATTTACTGGTGATATTTCATATTTTTATATTATTATTTATTATATTTCATATTAAATTTGATTTAAAGTCTTAACGAATGTTCTACGCCAACCTACATTTACTGATGGTATTTGAGATTTTTGTTGCTATTTTTTATTGTTAGTTATCCGATAAAATAAGATTAATTTGACTTGAAATACAGACGATCCAAATCCAAGACGGAGAAGTAGAGCAACAGACCAAACAAATGTATAGAGTCTGATTGCCGAAAATTGCATTTTTGATGGTTCATCAGCCATTAAATTTATCGAATCTTCATAGGCAGTGTGATTACTTTCAATTACTGTTATTGTGTATCTTTTTACTTTCTTATTATTTCCAAAATATGTTTCATATATTTCAGACATTAATTTTATATTTGTATAAAGTATAATTGTAGGCATTACACAATAATAAATTGGAATGGAGTCCTAGCAATATGACTGCTCACATGTTATTTCGTGTATTTGCTTTAGTTTGTTGCGTCTTTGGATATACTGTATGTAACTATCCAAGATTGTACTCTTGTTAAATTATCTTGTAAGAATTGGAAAGAAAAGTTACCATTAAAAATTAATTTTCTGACTTATTTCAGAATAAAACTCAAATATTTTATCGTATAAAGCTTTGCATTAATTGGCCACTCTGATAAATGATATTACATCATACGCTACTTGACGGCAATTATTATTGATCTTATTGTGCTTAAAGATCTATTTATGAAAATTGCAATAAAAAAGATAAATGTACGTTTTTACTGTAGGTACACAATATACTGGTTATTCTACTACCGGCTCGTTAGTTCTTCGTAAGAGCGTGCTAGTTTAAGGAAAACCAGCATATTTTGAAATTTGAAATAAAAAGGACAGAAAGACTAATTGGATCTTCAACTTTTTTTCTAAGCAATAGAAGGTCTATATGTACAGGATATCCCATAAGCACATGATTTTAGGAAGAAAATCTGGTCTAACATTATTAAGAAACATATCTGGCTCCTCTCCTACTGATGGTCAGAGTTCTTTAAAAAAATAATTAGGTTTGTTGTTCTCTCGTGAGAATGTTAACATGGACACGTTAGGCTCATATATTAATGTAGTTGCCGCCTTCATCCGCAGCAAGTTGATGAACACTTTTCCGATTCTAATAGAATATTTCGATCTTCCTCAGACGTTGCTATTTTAATGCCATTTAATTAATACTTTTACACACAAGTGGCTCGGAAAATGTTCCCGTCGAGGTGTTTCTGCGCCTCCATCTGAACGCTATTAGATTATTGTTTGTTTTTGAAGAGCCTTAAAGAATAAAGTTAATCCAACGCCTGTAGAGTCCCAAGAATAATAATTGCGTAGTATTTAAAACGACACGAATGATAAATCGGAATGAGCCATAAATATTGAGTTGCACTCAATTCAATTTCAATTGCAGAATTCGACGTTCGTATTCGTATACTTATCAAACATTTTTTAGAATTCGGATTTATAACAAATGATCGTGTATGTGACTATCACGTAGTTTCAATTGGAAATTATGTATTTCTGGAGTACGTGTTTACGTTAAAAAATTATTTAATAAAATTAGATGGTAATCTATCCGTCACATATTTTTATTCACACTTAAATTAAATGGATAACAATGCTGACGTGCAAAATTAGTAAATGACAAGAAAACATTTTTTAGGCTTTTATCTATAAAAACTACAAGATTTCATAAATAGCACGAAAATCTTAAAGAAGAATGAAGTTCATCCACTAAAAATAATTGGAAGTGATTCCACCTACCAAGTAAAAAGTTGTGTGGTCATTTTAGTACCAAGACAATCATGAATTTATCATTTTTCTAAAGTGTTATCAAAATATGAGTCGTGCGGAGAGGAAAATCCACAGATACTTTCATTAACATCAAAGGTAACATTCTCCCGATATTACAAACTACATATTTTATTTGAAGAATCAATAGTAGAGTAGCCAGAGACTTTCTTATCAAAAGTTAGGTCAGATTGTATTTTTTAGACCCGAATAATGTCGCAGTTTCATTTTGATCATGTGCCGTATTTATGAAACAAAATTGTCGAAACAGTAATTTGAAAACTGAATTTTGGCGCATCGTAGAGCAAATTGAAGAAAATATTTTATTTCGAAGAAAATATGAATATAGATCCATTGCCGTACCACTTTTTCCTGGGATATCTGTAGATATTTCGTTCGTCCTTTCGATTTCGATAAATCGTTCTTGAATATTTTCCATATTTGATTGATTATTGTGCTCTGTGTATTATTAAATTACTTCAACCAGAGAAAACAGCTACCGAGAGAAAATTTTTAAACAAATGAAATGTACAACAATTCAACAAAATATTTTAAACTACTAATAAGTATTGAATATTTACTTTTAAGAGCCCATATATCATCGCCTGTTGAATTAAATAAGTTCTTCAAAAACAGTGATATTTGTGCTACGCATTCCGCATTGCTAATACTGATCGTTTCATTTTCGTAGTTGGTGAGGACATTTTGCAGAACTTTGCTAATATTTTCCACATAACCACTTTCTTCACTTAAACAGTTTTGTGTCAAAATTGTTGCACAGAATACGATATAAAACCATATAGACATGTTTGACCGGTTAAATAGAGTTACCGACTTTGGTTCTATGAAAGACCAAGAACATATATAACATTATTTGATTAGATTATAATATTTATCTGTCCAATATAATCTTAGTAAGTTTCAACAAAGATCGGTCAGTAAAATTGAGTTTGCGCTGATAATTGATATGTATTCAAGGCATTATTTTATCTAAAAAATTGTCAATTGCTTTCTGGAATGTGATGTATCGGTAATGCTAAAGGATAAACTGCTTATACCAAGCGTTCCTCTCAAGGCTAATTGTTGGGAAGAAAATTTGAAATACAGACTCGTTTTTAACAAATTAAGCTTTCGTTCACAATTTTAAATTTCAATTGCTATTGTGTGGGATATCGGTGAAATGAGCTTTCAAATGGCTAAACAAAAGTTTAAAAAATACTTGTAGGAAAACGATGCTTTACTTATGGTTAAACGGCATTAGCGAAATTGAGTTGGTTTGAAACACTAAGAAAAATGTAGCAAATGTAAAATAATATAAACAGAGGGGCAGAAAGACCGATTGGGTCTATAGCCTTCTTCTGTAGGAAATAAATATTATTTTATAGTTTATATACATATATAAACAGAGTGCACAAAAGTGAGATGCGATGTACTGGGTGATTCAGTATGAAATGATGATTTACGTATACCGTGTATTAGCAAGTTTCAATGTTTGTAAACAGAGATAAATAAAGAAGTTGTTCAACTTGCAATTGGTTTAGAAAATTCAAGTTATGTTTGCGGTCATATCGAGTTCCGCTGTACAGGGTGTACGAAAATTAGAACCAACTTTCTATTTTAAATACAAACCTCTCAATTTCTTTAGCATGTTTGGGTTGGCCTAGTTTTGGAAAATTTTCTCTTGTAGCTTTTGATATATCATATGTTGAGTATTTTCATCTCAGCTGTCTCTTGGAGTCTTTTGGTTTTTGCTGTTTCTGGCCTGGTTTCTTCGATATATCACTGGCCTCACTACGGTTTTGTAGATCCTCGATTTAGCGTCCGTTCCCCTACTCTTATTGCACCATATGGCATTCAGATAGCCAGCTATTCTAATTGCTTTTGTTGTTTGATTTCTCACCTCAATATTCCCAAAGCCCGAAAGTTCCACGCCAAGGTAGTTAAATTTCATTTTCTGTTGGATTACTCTACCGTCAAGTTCCAGTTTGTATCTTAAAGGGGTTTTTGATGTTGTTAAGCCCTTTGTTTTGGTCGGTGATATTTCCATATTTAGACTTGGCTGTCAGGTTGAATAAGTGTCATAACTTTTGTACGTCATCTTCACTTTCTGCAATGAAAGCCGCATCGTCTGCATAACACATTATTTTGATTTCTGCATCCTCATTTTGTATCCCTTTATGAAAGTGCGAAAAACCGTTTTTTGCGCATAACTTTTGAACCGGTCATGCTATTAAAAAAGGTATAAAAAACTTTTTTACAAGTATTAAAAATACCTACCTTATAAGGAAAACTAAATTAAAATCCGTGCGTTTGTTTGCTCAAAAAACGAAAAAAACCGCCGATTTCAGTGTTTTTTTATGTTCTTTAATTAAATTAGTTTTGCTTCAAAAAATCGTACTACTCGTATAACTTTTTTGAAGGTCTTTGTACACTTTATAAGTGGTATACATTTTGGTATCAAATATTTATAACTTTTTGTTCTTTCCTATTTGTTATTAAAAAAAGGCACTTGCCTGATTTTTATTTTCTTTAGAAATCGAAGCGACTTCTCTGAGGGCTTATTTTACTCGTAAAGAGTTATATTTACTACAACTTACAATAAAGGAAAAATTGATTAATGAAGGGTAAATTGTTTAAACATATTGTTGAAAATGCGATGTTTTCATAAAGGGCATTGATAAACAATTCCAGCCGCCAAATTTTTGCGGCGGGACAGCTGCGAGCGGGGCTCACACAAATTCCTAATTTTCAACTTAATGTTTAAACAATTTACCATTCAGTGATGAAATTTTCCGTTATTGTAAGTTGTAGTATTTATACGAGTAAAATACAGCTTCAGAGAAGTCTCTCCGACGTCTCAAGACATAACTTATTTACAATCTGACAAGAGCCTTTTTACATAACAAATAGGAATGAACAAAAAGTTATGAACATTTTAAGCTAAAATTTATAACACTTATAAAGTATACTTTCAGAAAAAGTTATAGTAAAATTTTTTTGAAGCAAAATTTATTTAATTAAAATTAAAAAAAAAAACGCTAAAATAGGCGGTTTTCTGTTGTTTTTTGAGTAAACAAATGAATGGATTAATTTAGTTTATCTCGTATTGTAGGCACTTTCTTTAATTATTTAAAGCATGTCCCACAGCCGGAAATTGTGCTCAAACTATTTTCCCAATTTTCTGACATCCATCCAAACAACTTCCAATAATTTTTTACCTTCATCTACTTAGTGCCCGGAAAAAATATAATCCGTCGAAGCTTTGAATGTTGTTTCGGACGTTGTGCCAGATAAATCACTTGCGAACTAGGACTAGTACAGTGAAAGCAAGATAATAGATAGAAATAAGTAATTATTAATATATTTTAACGAATTAAGCAAGACATTAGCCCTCGTCCCTTTGGTAATATTACTCTATGTTAAAAACGGAAATTTCAATAAAGCGGAATGTTTAGAACCTCAACAAATTTGTTAATTCCTCCCTTGTTAATACCTTGGACTTCTTAGGTTTATACCGCTTCGATTTTCGTTTCAGGAATGATAGCAAATTTACATATTTTTTCAGCAGATCATCCCTTGAACTCATTTTAAAATGTGTAATTTTAAGACACAACTTAGCAGGGGCGGATCCAGCTTTCGAGGCAGGGGGGGTCAAGTAGTAGAAGTTCAGTCTTTTGTTGTCCATGAAATTAGAAAAAATTTCGTTAGTCGTTAAAAACCCAGCACAAGGGGGGGGGTCACCCGGACCCCCATGACCCTCTCCCTGGATCCGAACTTGTAACTTTGACAATGATTGGCAGAAGCAATTTAATACCAATCGTACCTGTCTATGTCTTTTGCTAAAGAAATACAAATTCTCTATACCTGTGTTCTGTATTCAATTTTCTAATAAACTATTTTTACTCAAATAATCATTAAAATGACAATCGGTATAGTTGTAGATAAAATATTGTACGTAACGCGTAGAATGTTATATTATTAACGCACTTATGTGATTACACATCTTGAAAATTATTACAAATCTTCACATGCGTGCTTTAATAATATTCATACTTTACTGGTTACGTAAATAACTATTATATTTGACCTTGAATATAATATATTTAGTTGGCATTTTTCAAGTTCACTATATCCGCCCTCGACTATATTTACAAATTGTTTCTACTCTTATCATGTTTTTTTTTATACAATTAATGGTGTGCAGACAATAATAATAGTGTTGCCACGCAAATTTTTATCCTACATTGAACTTTAAAAATAAACTGTTACAAACGAAATTAAGTTAAATTGCATTAGGAAAACATATTCAAAATAAACGAATTACTTATTGATAGTGCTTGTGTACTTGAATAATCTCGAAAAGCGAAAAATGAATTGAAATTCCATTGTATTAAAAAGTTGTTTAGTAGCCACAGACTTTCGTTGACACGTAATTTTAGCTGTTTTCAAGTGCACATTTATCAAGAACTACTTGGTGTATCCAAATGAAAAAATATCCAAGTATGAACTATATATTTAAAAAAAAGTGGGGGACTGACTTTCCAGAATGCTACTATTTCAAGCTCACATTTTCGCCACAGTCTTTTTTTTTGTATTAAACATTGTCATCCTGGATGAGCTAAGATTGCGCGCTTTCGCCGATGTTTAAAAATGATGATCGAGTGGGGTAATTTCACCTATTGAAATTTAACTAGTTACGGTTTTCAACTTTAAAATACAAGAAAAAGTTAAACGGGCACAACAAGGACATTGATGAGTCCGAAAAAACTATCCGTCTTAACTTCACAACCCGGTTCGAATAAAAGCCAGAATTGCTTCAGTATAGTGCTACATAAAAGGGTGTGACAACTATACAAAGAACCTGAACATTATACCACCCTGTGCGCATATGTACCTTACCCTTTTTACCACCAGTTTTCTCGGTCTACTGCCCCACTAACGGAACTTTTTTTACATACATACATACAGTATATACATATTTTACATTTTTTACAACATTTTGCCTCGACAGAGGTGCAGGGCTGATTCTTGACAAGGGTGAATCCTAAATAGCTCTAACAGACATTTTCATGAAAAAAGTCGGAGCTGCCTTCTATGCCAGAAGTTGCATTTTTTCGCCACTGTTTTATTTAACCGATGCCATTTAACCGATAATTAATCATATAGATCATTCACTTATCTCAGGATTTCGTAATTGTGTAAAAATAATTTGTGTGCACTTCTGAACTGTATCAGATACTTATAATTGTTATGAATGCGTTTAATATAGGTACTGACTTATACATCATAAAGCCTTGAAAAAATCGAACAATTCGTATTGGGTTTGCGACTTACAATTGTCTGGAAGATAACAAACTACGTCAGTTGTACTGAATATATGACGTTTGTTATGCATTAAATTAGAATCTGATTGTATTTGTTTACATTAGAAGCATGTTTTTATGGATAGCGCAGTTAAGCTTTCAAGCTAAATTGAACTTGTGATATTTTCCATACTTTTCTAAAATGTTTTCATATGAAATACTTAATATTAAAGTTCTCCCGATTATGTCAATAGATTTGCAAGCTTTTTTAAAGAGTTCTTTTAAAACTAAATTTTTCTGAAAAAGTTTCAGATATCGAAGACTGGTTCAAATGCGTTTTTAGATTTTCTGGCCATTTTTGCATTTCAGACATTTCAATCTTCACTAAGCAAAGTTTTAAAACTGTTCCTTCTCAACAGATGCAGTTGCTGACTGTAATCAGTTTTTGTGTGCTTAATGAAGTTGTAAAATATCAGAAGCATGAGATGTTAATTTGGACTCTATATCGAAGGTAAGAACAGCTGGAAATCTGGAGATAAAGCCCAGGTTTGCAACGCGTGAAAACGTAAAACGTTACACATTGCTTTTGAGATAAAAGGCAAAAATATGTGGAATTTTAGAATTTCATCAAGTCTACGATAGGGCTATAAATTAAACACATTCTAAGTGCAGATGCATTGTTGGATTTTTGATTAAATATTCAAAGCTCTGCGTTTAGCTTTTGCGTTTTGTTCAAGAGGGTGTTACAGATTTTTTGTGTTTTGTGTTCAGATTTTTTGTGTGATTTGTGTTTTGAATTGAACTTAAAATGCCTGTTGTTGAAATACAACCTTATCACTATTTGCTTTTGCGGTTAATTGTATTGTTAATCTAAGCWTAGAGRAATTATAGAAAWATCTAATTACCTTTGATCGTTTTCCTTGAGGAACACAATAACTAGTAKTGTGTTTGACACTCTGCTCGGCTAATTCGATTTCATTCTGGTGCTTTCTTTTCATTACAAAGGTATGTTTTCTTAGTAAATACTCTGCCAGTGTCAAGCTTGTATCCCGTTTTCATATGAAATTAACTAAAGAAGGAATAGAATCTATTGAAACTATATATTTAGTTTTAAATTTGACCTTACTCTACCCACAGAAAGGAAATATTTATTTACCAAATCAAAAACCCATCATTTTATAAACACAAATATATATATATATCGATATGTCTAGTATTCGCATCGAATAACTATATAACTAACGACACTGCACCACGTACCCTGCACGACAAAACGACAACAAAAGCTGTTCTTAAACTTCAAACATTAACAGCAGAAACAAAG
>NW_026018793.1:0-10460 GCF_020466585.1 Dendroctonus ponderosae
GATTTAGTCTTCCCTAGGGAGAAAAACTTGTGACTGTTCGGTAATGTTATAGATCTTATTTTTTGAAGAGCACACTTTAAAAAGTAACCAAAAATACGGTGCGACGCTGACATAAAAATTTCCGAATGGAAAAGTCGTCGATTTTAAACCAGCATCGCTATAAAAATGGCACAAATAGATTTCCAGAAATTGGGGACATTTGTTGGAGAATCTAGCCAGCAATSAGTRACTTTAGAACTGATGCAAGGTCTGCGAAATGGCATTAACCAAATTTACTAATAATATTATTTAATTAGAACATTACTAAGGATATAGAAGTGGAAGTATAAGTAAAAAGGATGAAACTTCACAGCGAAAACCATATTTTTTTCTCTAATAATGGTGGATCCTACCGTACCTTTAAGATTTGTCAGTTTGTGTCTACCGCTGGTAGTTTGTTCCCGCTTAAAGATGTGCATGTGTCACAAAGCTATCTTATGCAAAATTGAATCGATATATGAGATGAGATAACAACGGGCATATTCTCCAACACTTAGTGCAGCAAAATGAGTATTTCAGAGTGGASCCGATTAAAATATCAGGTGGTAGAGTTCCGACCCTTTTGGCTTCTGAACTCATGCGGTGAACCGATCGTAGAAGAATTAAAAGACTTTAATAAAAATGGCTATATCAATACTGCCAATAAAGAAACCACTTTTCCCCCAAAAACATAAGCATTAGACAAAACCTCTTGATCATCTGTCATTCATAAAAGCGTAGCAGGCTTTGACGCGAAAACAAGTGAATATTGTGCGAGGGTGAATTGAACGATTCACGACAGACGCGCCTCTTTTGTTCTGGAAAAACAAGCGAGTTATTGAACGTTATATTCCATGGCTCTCTCTGTTATAATAAACCGCTTATTGCGTTTTGTTTGAAGCATACTTGGCGGATTAGAGATCACTATTCGGCAGTTCGATGGCCCTGGAGAGGGCAGATATTATAATTTTTTGTTATTGCTAAACGTAACTAATTATTGGCTTAACTATATTTCATGTTTCCCTTTTGTTGTTCATCATGTTCATCATATATTATAGATAATAGTGTTTAACATTAACCCAATTTTTATGTTATTTGAAGCGATTATAGGGTATACAGGGTTATTCAGATTATAGGACACCGAAGATTGCGGCTAAACTATTTCATTTTAAAAAGGAATATTTTCCGGGAAAATGGGGGTCCGGTAGGGGTAATTTTAAAACTATTTCCTAATGTATAGGGTGTCCCAAATACTAAATTTAATCTAAAGTTGCATTTTTTAAATGGAATGCCCTGAATATTATTATGCTATTAGTGCCTGCGATCGAAACTAATGGGAGTTTTATTAAGGGTTATCATACTTAAAGCTTACAGTTTCTGGGATATTTAGAGTTTTGTGAAAATGCAGACCTTTTTTAAAGTTTACATTCTTAACACCCATTGTCCATTTTCAATCCAAATTTTACCTTGCGGCTAGCAATATATGCTGTTTCATGCCAAATTAATAAAAAATCGATTACGTCATATAGTATGTCCCAAAATTGTGTTGAAACAATTGCACGTTTTGGACGGTAATAACTTGCTTAATTTAAATGGACCACCCTGTATTTTACGATAGGAACAAATGCAGAAGTATTTTATGTCCAGACCAGATTGTTGGATGTCCAGACCAGATTGGAAAATTGTGTTAAATATGGTATAATATTTAAAATAAAAGTCCAAATCAAATGAGACACTGTAATTTTAATAAACACTCAGCAATAATATTATTGATTCACATATTACGAGTACAACGGCAATATCTAACTTATAATGCCCATACACACACATAAATGCCCTATTTTTTCAAACACTTCACGTAACAAAGAGCTTCTGTGATCCTCTTTTTCATATTTTCTGTGGTGTTGGTGGGGCAGTGTTACATACTACTCCTTTTACATATTCCCAAAAAAAAAATGCCGGAGGAGTTAAATCTGGTAATCGCGGAGGCCAGTTTTGACAAACACTTCGTCCCATCCGGCGCCGTTGACTGACACATTGCGATAGGCTACTCGATGAATTATTGAATTTGATGATATCGGCATAAAACCGAAAGTATGCAATTTCCATTAAACCCTGAAGAATTAGGTTTATTATACCTTTCCAGCATTCAACAGAAAAGTAAATTTGGCATGTCCCTGTCATCAAATACAGTCAGTGTCATCAAATACAGATTCATACAATTTTGGGACATCCTGTATGACATAGCAGCATCTATTGCTGGCCGCAAGATAAAATTTTAATTCGAAATGCAAAATGCGTGTTAAGAATTTAAACTAAAAAAGTCTGCATTTCCACAAAATTACAAATTTCTGAGAAATCGTAATCTTTAAGTATGATAAACCATTCCATTTAAAAAAATACAACTTTGGGTTGAAGTAATTGAGGCACCCTGTACATTACAAAATAATCTTGAAATGTACTTCCAACGGGCATCCATTTACCCGTAAAATAATACTTTTTTAAAATTAAATAGTTTAGGCGCAATCTTCCATGTCGTATAATCTGATTAACTCTGTACAAGAAAATGAAAACATTTACGGAGGCGATTAGAACGATGTTATATTATGAGGACATAATTAAAAAAACGTTAATTATGTGAAACTTAAGGGGACTTACTTGAAAAATTAATACACTTATCGCGATGTGTTCTGGAGCTTCAAAGACACACGCAAATCGACTTTTACAAGAACAACTGATTGATTTGGTCGATTAAGATGTCAGAAGTAAGGTAGAGCTGAATAAGTTGGCATTTTATAACTTTCGGTTTCTTTGCTGTGAGTAATAAAACCTTTGAATGTTAATAAGATGGCGCTCAAATGCGAAAACAAAGTTGATGATTGCTGTCGAGAATCCAAAAAGTTGCGACGGTGAAGTATTATTCATCTTAAATTTCCGCGAAAAATAAACTATGGAATAAACAGAAACTATTTTTTAGAATTTCAGTTTTTTTCTGGATATCTCGGAAAGTAGCAGATATTTTTTATTTTGAATTTTGAAAAAAAATATTGGTAATTTTAAGATTGCGCAACTTTGCGCCAATTAAAGCAATCTCGTATCTTAGATTTTTACCGAGATCCCATTGTTGAGCTCCAAAAACGGACATACGATATAGGACCTCTGACAGCTTAGATAAGAAAAATAATATTTGAATATGCAAATAAAATGCGAAATTGATATCATCAAGAGCTAATGTATTCGAGAAATTATCTCAAAATTGTTGGAAAATATTTGTCTCGTATTTCCTGGGTAAACTCCAGTAACATCTCTAAAAGTAGGCATTTTTGATTCGTAATTTCACTTCACCAATATGGATCCAGYATAATACACTTTCTGAACTACAGAATGGAAAATGTGTGCTGCATAATAGCTATAAAACGATGTATCGACCAGTAATAGTCGATTACTAGCTCCACGCATCAAAAAGCACTTTTTGCTTCATTAATAATTAAAACCCGAATAAAAATTGATTTACATGAACTGTTCACCAAGCAGCTATTTGGGCGTGCATCACATGACTTTTAAATAACATGCTGTTGGGCCATGTCTGCATACTGTACTGTCAAATGTCAAGCTTAACGATTAAGCAACATCATTAAAGTGTCCAAATTGATGATGTAGGAAGTGGAGCTTTGTGTTGATTTTAGTCACATGTTTCTCGATACGGTTATGGAAGGCCTACCTAATACTGAATTTCAATGATAAATAAAAGTGTTGTTTTTTAATTCATCGCTTTCATAGAAACTTTACAGGAAAACCAATACGACCAATTAAATTCTATCAATAATATGTATAAGATCAGTCAGAAAATATTCTACAGTTCGAATATAGCTCGTTTCGTATTAATTTGACTCATTATTGTTGAGCGCTACTTTTCAGCAAGTGTTAACACAGATTGAATAAAATTATCACAACGTCCTAAGGTCGAGAAATTTTATGTAAATTATCATTAATTAAAAGAGCCTGAAGACCCATTATTCCATCATTGAAACACACGAAAAGAATTAAATAAGAAAACTTCTTAACAGCGTATAACTTTTACCTTTATAACTTAATGTAACTTTTTAAGAACGTTATATACACTACGCTCGAAATTTTAATGATGTGTGACTTCTTGCATGAATGTTGATTTTCCATTGTTTAATCTGTGTCATGCTCGTTGTGTTTGCTTGACTTTACAAAGTTATGGACGAGGTTGGTCATTTTACGTCCTCGCGCACCAATCATAATTAAGCATGTTCGTCCAATGATTTCTTTGAAACCAGCCGATAAAACATGATCTTTGGCCTTCATTGATTGCTTAATTAAAATTAATTACCGTTCTTGGATTACAAACAGGCGACAGTTCCGCATACCACATAACTCACCCTATTTTTTTAGATTTTTACAGCACCATTTTAACTTTTCTGTCATTTCAAGCGGAATCGTAATGAGACTGCTGCAGCTACTTGATGTCTTGTTTATAACACTTTTGAAAAGCGAATCAATTAGTTAAAAATTGTGAGTGGAAAATTCAAAGAATGAATGGAATTGTTCGATGTTGAAGTCAYATCGGTATCATGCCATAGTTAAAGAAAGGCACACACAACACGAACTTTTGGAACATTGAATTATTGCTGAATGATCAAACTGTCTAATTTTTTGTTATATTAGCAAAATGCGCCACTTCTTTTATTTGTTTCTTAGTTAGTTGGCTGTAATGCAGTAATGTTTATCAAAGTAACGTCATTTGCACAAGAAAAGTAAAAACACCATTGTCAGTTTATTGATTTATGTTTTGGCAAATATTTCACTTTTTGGATCAAATAATTTTTTTYCCACTAACCGGAGAAGCCACCATTATGTATTCYATTGCCCTAGTGAGAAGTCATATTTCTCTCCTGGTTCTCTCTAGGTGAATAATGTTTACGTTTTCCATTATTTTTAGTTTGCCTACCTCTAAGTTCCAGTGCGATTCCATCCATTTTCACTTCTAAAATAACTGTATCTTTAAAATTTACTAATGATTCCCTTTTATCAGAACTTTTCCATATAACTWTTATCTATTTTCTGCAGACCGATGAAATATATTGCGACAGTTTGACAACTGAACGTYTGACTATCAAATATTGCGACACGAAAAGTAATGGAAAATTCAAAATCTAATTAAATCAATTTAGGCAATTATTAAAAAAATATATATATACTTCGGTCAAGAAGAGTATTAAATACCTCGCACATTATAGGTCTATTATATAAAAGTGTTCGGTATATAATAGCTTATGCCTCGGCCTCTTCTTCCTAATCATAACATCTTTACAGATATGTTGTGATCCACATTAAAGAGGTTCAATGTTTTGGATGGCTCTCTTGACTGTATCTCGCCATTTATCTCGATTACATGACTCTGGAATATTTGGTCACATCCACCCACAGATTTGGTGATCTTCTGGTTCACTTTCTCTATTTCCTTCAGGATTTCTCTGTACAATAAGCCCCTTCATATGATCACTCCGACTGATGTGTCTGAAAAATGTAAAAATTCGATTGACGGACGTATTTCTTGTGGAACCAAGCATTTGTTCGTCGACACGCCCACATCTCGAATGTATTCATCCGACGACGACCCTGACAGTTCAAGATTCTGAAGCATATAGAAAGACCGAAAAGGGCAAGGTATTCCTCTTCTTCCGTCTATTATATGCGCAATTTGCTTGTTTTTGATCGATTCTTTGCCTGGATTGAGTCTATTGAGAGGTTGTCACTCCAAGGTTTACATGGTCGTCCGATGCTCCTGCGCCCTACTGGTGGTCTATACTATTCGGTCATCACTCATGCGGCTGATGTGTTCATTCCATTCTTTCTTTCTCTGCTATACCCAGTCATTGACGTTATCAATATGCAACTAGCTCTGATATCCTCGCTCTATTCCCGATCCCAAGTGTCTTTCCCGCTACTCTGCGCACTATTCTCATTTTCGCTGTTGCCAGTATTTGTTTGGTTTTCGATGTCTCTGGCCTGGTCTCTGCCGTATTTGTTAGAGCGGGTCTAATTGCAGTTTTGTAGATTCTGGACTTAACCTCTCTCCCTATATTTTTATTGCTCCATATGGTACTTTCATAACCTGTCTTCTCACTTTCGCCACAACATCCCCATACCCGGATACTTCTATGCCAAGGTACATAAATGGTAAAGGCCAGGTCAAATAAATAAATATAAAATGTATATGTAAACAATGAAATGATATGACAATGACAATAGATTAGTAAATAATAGAATAATGTAAATGTAAATAAACACAAACTTTTATTTCGCTATATATTCTTGTATACAAAATATTTTAAATTTCGAAAGAAATGAACTGTAACCGAAAAGCAATTGGACACAATTATTAAATTTAAACAAACCTTAAAATGTACGTCAAATTTTGTAATCACATCGATTGGACTGCCCTGATTGGTGGAATTAATGTTCAATAAAAGACAAAAATTAAATGCCGATTTCTCAAGGATTTACCTAAGTTTGGCTCGTTAAATTTATAAACTCTCGATCGGGAAGTTTCAAAATTGCATTAGACAGTAATTTAAATATTCCCTTTCATTAGCGTTTTATCAAGCTTATAATACAAATGGGTGAAATTTCGAACAAAGTTAATTATATCGGTATTTTCTTATAATAGTAATTTCTTAAAGCATTTTTATTTAATTTGCTTCAATGGTTTGGTAAGTCATTCTTTTTAAGAGGTTATAGGGGCTCACTTGGACTTTTTTGCAAACATTTCTAGCTCATTTACCAGTTGAAAATCGAATTTGAACTTTTTTAATAACTATCATCTTGAAATGGTCCGATGTATCATTGGGAGCACATTGAAATCGTTAAGCATTCGAAAAGATAAATTACGATTTTACTTCAAATTATGAAAATTTTTTATAATTGCAACAATATGTTTTGATTTTATCAGTAAATTACAGGTAGATAGCTTTTGTCAAAAATAACTAGCATTTCCTAAATTGTGACTTAGTTACAAGCTTCCTTCACAAAATGGCAGATAGTGGACAACCAAGAGGTGCTCCTCAAAATGTAATTATAATTGGTGCCATGCAGTAATAGGGTAAATCCTTATTTTAATTCTGCAATAGCTTTATTTCTTTAACGAATTGATATTTATTTGAATGTCTCGTTCACTGGTTTCAGTATTAAAAGTGTCTAACTTAACCGAATAATTTAATTAATTTTAAGTTGTTGCCTGTGTTCGTTCTGGGTAATTGTTACAATGTATCAAATTCTAGAAGCCGCAGTCTTAGGCGGAAGAAGTCAAAATGAAATTAACTATTTCATTTTGGACAATATATTTATAAACAGGGATGGTTATGAGCACGAGGAAGAAAAATACATAAAACTAAGCTATCGATTTATCATCAACGGGTACCTAAGTCAACTCTTATTTCCTTCCTTAAATTCCCTAAATCATAATTGATTTTCTTGCACAAGGGAATGCACTTCCTTCAATGGATCGTTCCTCGCGTTGCGCCTGTTCAATTCCTGGCCTCAAGAAAAAAGAATATACGATTGTAAACGTGAACAGTTACATCTTACCTAATTAATAATAATATAATTAATAAAATAATACCTACTAAAAACCTAATAATAAACGGTCTATTTTCACTTTTTTTCTGCCAACATTCAATAAGTAAGAAAACATGTTGCTCCAATGTTCTTATTCAAAAGTTTTTTTCCAATTATAATGACAACACGTTTTTGGATTATTTCCGATCCTTGGAGATTGATAATTGAATTAACGTGTAAAAATTCTTTTAATAAGGTGATCTCATCCTCGTAAGTGAACCTTAACTGGGTATTCTTATTTTCGCACATTTTCAAAAAAGTTCTTTGATTGAACAAAAAAAAGGTGTATTTGAGACTGGGTCATATTAGTCTAAGGCAGAAGTAAAGCGTTAGAGCACTATCCTTATTAAGGGATCCCTTATTTTCAGATTCAATTGCGCAGGCGTATCTGTCAAAATACCACTCTTTATTACTGAACGTCCTTATTGACCGTCCAATAACTCTCTACTAACGTTATTACACGGCTACAAACATGTTTGGAGTTAAACGGGCAGAACTTCGAACACTTTTTGTGTGTCTTTTTCAAACCCACATATTCATATCTGGGAAGTTCGACTTATAGCCATAATGTTTTACTTAACTTTTTGTAAGATGTATTGTGGACATTTACTGGTCACCTTCACCTACTTCATTTTCACCTCAGTTCTTGATGTTTTAAGAACAGGTAACTCACGGTATTAGGCAGATTAGGTACCTTGAAAAACATTGTTGCCATTTTTTTGCAAGAATATAAGTTTTTGATGAGAATTAATTTTTCAAACAATTTTTCTTGAACTCCTTAATCACCCCCAGACAACACCCCCAAAGGACAGACGCCAATTTTCAAACATCTTGTATAATGCAAAATAAAGTTTAGGAATTAATAATATTCCATACTCGTAGCATCTTCTATCAACAACAACATGTGTGTTCCTGAGGCCGCAGAATGCAATAATTTGTAGCTTTTCATGTAAAGCTATTGTATCGAATGTACGCCTTGGAATACCGACATTTTTCTCCCAACTAACACAAAAAAAATTAACTTTATTGCATCCTCCTTATGTTTGCACAATCTATAGGAAGTTAAGTGTAAACAGAAAATAAAATTTTCGCTTACGACTTTATCTTATATGGTCGTGTCTATATTTAGAACGGATAAGGCATGGTAAGACTCGTTTCCCTGAAATACCTGCAATACAAATATTTGTTTTGGAATTTTGTTCTCAGACGTTTTACTTGCTGGTTTCTGCATTTTTTGAGCATTTCATATGGGTCTAGCCTTCTTATCGTCACATTTGAACATACGAAATATAGCACATATCTTGCCTTTTTGTCACTTTGCTGCTATTCATGATCGATTAGACTTTTATTTGAACCCAAGCTTTATTTCGTGAGTCGTAATATGAACGCCATATACCTATTTTCAGGTAGGTGCACCGGAAGTAGTGTGATAATGCCATATCAGCCAAAGGTGTTTGGTTTGGTACCTTTCCGTTTGTCTGATTGCCAGACATGACACAACTTATGCCCACTGTTTAAGCAACTCTTCATAATATAACACTGATAAATTAAGCCCAATTAAGTTGTGTAATACATCATAACTGACAAAAATATTACAATGATTGTTTAACACTGTTAGGTAACTTTTTCTTCACGAGGTGTTGCGAATAGAGGTGCCTAAAAAACCACTAAGTATTCAATACTGGAGGAAACCGGAAGTGAATACTTCATACCGACTCGGCAACGAGGTGATTACTTTCAATACTTTGATAACTTTTAGTATTAGTTTGGTGTTCGGATTTAAATATGGTATTTCATTCAGTATTTTAAAGATTCAAACGATCGTGGTTGATGCGACAACGACCTGCTAATAACACTGATCCTTGGGAAAACCTAAGAAATTAGAAAAAAAAAAGAATAACCTATCCATTCCAAAGAATACCTACGAAGTTATTCTATAAAAGTCACACACTGAACTAAAATGGAAAATAATACTGATGCTCCGTTATCACACGGTAATCAAAATAAAAAAATACCGAATAATTAGAATTAGTAATTTACATCAAAGTAATCCACAGTAATGGCACTCAACATCTTAGGCAGATACCATGAATGTGGTTAAATTGTTTAGTCACCAATTATTTTCATCCAATTAATTCACTTTAAACCAGAAAATACACTTCTAGCAAGTAAAATTAAAGAGCTAAAAAGTTGCTATACATTTAACTTTATAATATTCGGTTTATCACAGGCAATATGATATTTTTGGCTCTTTACAATAATCGCGCATTTTATAAAGCATGTGATTATATAAAAAAAAGTTACTTTATTCCTATGGAAGGGAAAATGTCTGAGAGTGTTTGGAGAGAACAGTACAAAAATAGTAAAAAYGTAATTGTCACATTAGCGGAGATACTTGCCGAAAACGACTCGACGACAGCGTGTATGTCTGCAAAAAAGTGTATTTCTTAACATTTTGSGGATACTTTAAAATGCGTGCAATTTAAAWAGGGAGCAAGARGAGCTMTTGACTTTTTTAAATAATGAGATCATTTTATTGCCAGAAATATAAATTCATGCCTCTAATCGATTTAAAATAACTGAAAGCATCAAWATTAAATTTCCATACATTGGCTCTSTGTGGTATTTAAWAGAGCTATTTAAAGCCTATAGGCCTAGCTATCGGTAGCTTTGTTGAATTTTGCAATGGTTTTCTGCTTGAGCAGTGTCTTGGTCCAGGCCCTTAAATGGAGAAGAAGAGGTTTTGGGTTCGCTGATTAGTTTGTTATTTAAATAGAATGTTAATCACCGGGTTTTGC
>NW_026018793.1:11459-11567 GCF_020466585.1 Dendroctonus ponderosae
AAAAAAATGCAGTGGGATAATAAAGGAACTAAAATAGACGGCTCATATCTGAATCATTTACGCTTTGCTGATAACATTGTGCTTATTACCTGCGACATAAATTAACTT
>NW_026018794.1:0-39237 GCF_020466585.1 Dendroctonus ponderosae
AATTACAATTTACCAATATCAAACAAATAATAGAAACCCTCACACTATGACTTTAATTTAAATATCGTGACAACTCATTATAACATTTCAGTCCCTTACACAATAAACTGTTTTGACTGGAACTACTGCTAACCCCTGGTAAGCAAGGGCTTAAATGTTTAGAAATGCGACTGAGAATGTTAACTTTTTCGCAATTTTATTTGTAGTGTACCCACTGGTATTGTTTGGAAAATGTCCAATGTTGATCTATACATAGTCCAAGTTTTTTAAATTGTATTACCCTATCGATGTTCTTATTGCCAATTTTTACGTTATCCACAATATCAAGCTTCCCATTTTTATTCGTCATGATCATCATTTTCGTTTAACTTATGTTTAGTTCAAAGTAATTGTTCTTCAACTAAGTTCGGTATCCTTGACTGAGACTTGCATCATTTCAATTTAAGATCAGCAAACTAGAATCAACGGGTAAAATACAAAAATTGTTCTCAATTTTGAAATTCTCGCTCCTACTATGTGACCTCTCCCCCCTTCTGAAAAACGGTTTCCACTTGGAGGGATTAAAAGAGGGCAAAAATACGTTCTCGAAAGGTGAATGATTATAAAAATGGTCCACAATTTTTCTCCACTTTTAACTTGAGCCGTAATTATTTCGTATTCCCCTGGGTTTTTTCTTGTTTCGGGACTTTACGAGTGCAGGTTTTTGCCGGATGTTCGTGCAGTCGATGGGTTCAATCGTGAATGGCGTTTGCCTCGAAATTAGTCGAGGTTTATTTTCGAAAAAAACACTCACATCGAACGGAAATGTTGAAAGACGTGAGGCGTTGAATACGATTTTCCCCAATGTCTTCATGAATATTCATCGGTTAAGTGTCATTTTAGGGTGGCACTTGTACTATTTAAAATATCCATAATCCGAAATCATATTCGAAGCGGATTTTGAATTTCTTGGGATCCGTCTGAAGGGGTAGCGGCGCTGATTTGCATAATTGAATAATTGATACCTATCTTGGAGAAAATCAAAATTAAAAGAAATTAGTAGGGTATTTCCAGTGGGGAGGCCTGACGTACACTGAAATGGTTTTAATGGAAATGCTGCCTACTATATTTGAATAGAATTCGGGATAATTTTACTGAGTTCGAACCTCTTTGATTGGACTCTATTAAAGGTAAAGACTTTTTAAATTAATGTTCTAGACTCGCTGTAATTGGACGAAAAATTGTTTGGGAAAAGAACTTATTGAACGATTGAGTAATCGAGGGTGGGGCTGACTCTTAAGCGACGCCCCTTGAGGCGGGCATCGCGACGCATCCTTTGGCCATTCTGGACAATAATTTTGTTCCTTTTCAATTTCATTTTTATTGGCTTCAAACCTTTGCAATAAGCTGCGACTTTACATTAACATTCTTCGTCAATCCCCAAACGTGGTGTATGGTAGTGAACCCATTCCAAAACTAAGTGAATTCGGGAATTTTTGTGCCCCCCTGAACTCGTTAATCACCGATGGGGAGCATTTGGAAATTTACTGTGCCGTTAATTTAGAACGCAACATGCTCGGCGTATTCAAACTATCCCGTTTTCGGTATTATTTTCCCGCATCGTATGGACTACATGTGTTGGTTGATTTACAGTAGCGTATTTCAAAAATTTCTCGTCATTTTTAACGAAAAAATCTGACTTAGTGAACAGAATAGAATATTAAACGACTAACATAAAAATTTGGGAATATTAGATCCAAAATCGCGATTTTCTGTACATTTTCACTCTATAATCCTGAGAGAAAAATGTCTTGTCTCTATTAAGTTTTTGCTAAGACTTTTGCCGTTGTTATTCTGCTAGCAACACTGCTTTTCTATGCTTTCTTCTGCTTTGCAACTAAAGCCGCTAATGTACAGGATGTCCCAGCTTCTAGATTAAAACCAAAGTAGCATTTTTTTTCAACGGAATACCCTGTATATTACTATGGCGTTGGTGTCTACGATCGAAATAAAGTGAGTTTTATTCGGTTCGTACACCCTGTACATTAGAAAAAAGTTTTGAAATGTATCCCCGACTGTCCTTCATTTATCCATCCAACTTTTTGCAAAATAAATAGTTTATCCGCAATCTTCTTTGTCGTATAATCTGAATAATCCTGTATTATACAAGTGTTTTTATTTAGTAGTTGTGGACATAATTTATTGTATTTGTTTTTTTTGTGATTTAAAATTACCCCATATCTTAAGAGTTCCAAAATAACCAGCCTTATAATTGAAGTGGACTAATGGACTTGTATAATTGGTAGATACAAATTTCTGACATTGGTTTGCGAGTAATAGTTTAAAAAAAAAGTCAAATGTGCATTGGAGGAACAAAAATTGTCTCATAAAAAAATTCAACAGGAACAACAATAAATAAAAGCAAGTAACAAATTTCAATATATTTTCAAACTTTCTGCCATTCTTGCTGACGCAAATTAGGCATCGTTTCTTCACATACTTTTCAGCGCTGAGGATCCCTCAACAGTAAAATAGCATCTTTGCGAACTTCTTCCATGGTGGCGTGAGGGCTACAATATATTTTATTTTAAATCCCTAGAAGGAAAAATCTAAGAGAGTTAAATCCGGCGAATAAAGTGGCCACCAAATTGGTCCTTTTGTTCCTTTATTCATGTTTCGGAAAAATCTGATTAAGTCATATTGTTGAAAATATGACCAGAAGTTGAAAGACCAGACGAATTTTGAATATGCAAAAAAATCTTGCTTCTTTCGTAATCTCCAGAATTTAAAAATTGGTTTACAGAAATCTGGGGTGGACGTTACTTGGGCCATTTTTTTTGAAAACCCTACTGCTCCTATAATAAACGTTTATGTATCCATTAATATTTTCCTCTTAGTGTTGAGTTTGTTAGACGTATTTTTTGGATTTCGGTGTTATAAATGATCCAAAGTTTCTTTATTGCTTCTGGGCAAAAATACTGTGCAGTTTACGTCTTTCTGGGGATCTTCCACATTCCATTCTGCGCTTTCCACACATTATATGTAGACACATCCATTTTCAAAGTTTTTATTGGACATTTTGAGACAAATCTTATTAAAGACAATTTAAAAGCGAAGTTACAGAATTTCTCGCTTTTTTTCTCATGGTTACCTAATAAGGAATTAAAGGACCAATTCGAAACAAATATACAAAAAAGACTTATATTTCATGTGTAGTTCAACTCTGGAACTTGAGTGTATTTAAAAAAACACAAGTTTGTTAAGTAGCTTTTCTGTGATTCTCAGTTATTTTTTTTACTAATATGACTTACACTTTACACATGATTGAAAAAAATACTTAATTTTTTTAAATATCTTCAATAATAATGGAGCTAAATGCAGGTGAAATCCGCAATTTTTCAGATTTTCCCTATAAATTAATCGAGCTCATAACATCCATAACGCTTTCTTGGTATCTATTACGGTTTCCGAAATAACCCATAAATGGACCACTATAATAAATAAATACCACCAATTTTCATTGACGGAAGCCCGATGATTTAATCTGGTCATTGTGCACATTTAGTACGTGCACGGCCATTATTTTATCGTTTTGTATCGTATCGTAGTTTGTTTAGTCAGTAGGTCGATGCCCTTAATCCATTGGTGATCGGATTGGGATTATTTAGTTTTGTTAAATGCGAGAAATTGCGGAAGTTTCGAATGCTGATCAACGCGCTGATCGCACAAGCAAAAATTAAAGACAACGAAAATGTTGATATTTGAGTAATTTGTGGCAATCTTTTATTGGATGGAACTTCTCCAGATAAACAATGCCAGTTATAGATTTTAAAGAATAATAGATCATAAAAAATGTGAGAAGCGAGTAAATATGAATGACTCAAGAGCTGATCTGTGTGAATCTCCAGTCAGTTTTCTCTAAAGAGCACCGTCAAATTGCTTGTAAGACCCACTGGAATCAAACCGGATCCGATTCTGGATTTTCCGTTTTACAACAATCGCAATAAATTTGGTCACAAGACACTTTCCCTCCACATTCAGCAAAGATAGTTTAACACATTACGGTCCAATAGCGTCATTAGATCCCATCTCTATCCCTCGCATGGATAGAGCGATCGGGGAAAAGGAGAAGAACATGGTCCAACCGACGTGGGGGACGTCTCAAATTTGGAATTTGTCGACGGTATAGACTATATGTTATCGTGTGTTGGTATTTTGTAATACTCGGCTGTGTGGTGTTAATTACGACGGCCTTATTAAATACTATATTATGTTTTCGAGCCCACCTTGGCCAAAAATCGCGTAATTTATGGTCGCCGGCACCCGAATTAATGTATTAGAGGGCTGTAAATTTCAGAAAAGGGGTATCGGATGACTTAAGACGCGTGTTTTTGTGATCGCAAGGGGCCCAAGATAGTATTTCGCAGCAAGCGTATGTGGTAGATTTATTGTCTTCGGGGCATTATGATGTATTCCAAGAATTCGAGGGATAATGTTCCAATTAAACATACTTCATAAATGATTAATTCTGCTGATTCCGCTATACATTTCATAACTGTAGCCAAAGTGGATGAAGAAGCAGCAATTAGGAAAATTGGAAACTCGACCAATAAATGGAAAATGTGTTTTAAAATTTGGACACCAACCATCCAAACTGAAGTTCTGCGAAGCAAACAAAACAATAAATAACATAAGTGTTAAATATGCGACAAAAATTTGGTTTTAAAATGAAATTGAGACTTTTCAAAGCCTCAGTACTGGGAAGACTGTTGATGCATTTAGTACATGAAAGTGACAAAATTTATGAGATTTGTGGTCTTTTTCGGGGGACAATAAATTTAGTGATGTAAAACCCTTATTCTCACTAAGTAATTTTTTTATGGAACCTTGTACAATCGTCTAATCGTCGTATTGATATTTGAAAAGTTTTTGCAATCCCAAATTTTTCCATCCGGACCAGATAAATTTTATTTATGTACAGATTTTCTGCGTGTTTCTTTATGATTTTATTGGGGTCTTCTTTTTAAATTACACCATTGAGCAGATTTCAAGAGAAAAAGATTTTGCTTCTTTGAAATCTGCCCAAAAACCCATTTTTCAATCAAATTCACCAACAAGAGTTCTGCAATTTTTTGAACAGCATTCTAAATTTTCATATGTTTTTAGCTGAAACTATTTTACCTGTATTTATGTAATATTTTTCTCCGCTGTCGATCTTCATTTTTCAGTTGTTTGACGTATTTATATTGTTGCTCACTTTCGTAGTGATTTTTGTATGATTTTATTTTTATAACATTTATTTAGAAAATAATTATTTTGATTAGAGTTTCTTTTAGTACTCTTATTTGAGTTCAAATCGAATGATTAACACCAGCATAAAAATCGGTTTTAAGACCCAATGAAAAATCAATATAAGGTTGGGGAAAAAAGGAATCCATTCCAACGTGAATTGCAAGATTTTATTGAACGTACGGGATTGTGCAATTTAGGACAAATATGCACAATTTTGTTTCATAATTTGTTGCCACTTTAAAGGTAGCTTCATAAAGTGAACAATAAAAAAAAAAATAAACCGTGGTGAATCCATCAAACTTTTCCAACCCCACACTTCGAATTTCTGGAAAACAACCATGTACCCAAACATTTTGCTTCTTTTTTAATCCAGCTTTGTGCAAATGATTGTATAGTCGATCTTTAACTACTGGGCAATGCTACGACTGCGAACATGCCGGTAAACTTG
Source organism: Dendroctonus ponderosae (assembly GCF_020466585.1). Classification (NCBI taxonomy): domain Eukaryota; kingdom Metazoa; phylum Arthropoda; class Insecta; order Coleoptera; family Curculionidae; genus Dendroctonus; species Dendroctonus ponderosae. Next base: position 5,720 of record NW_026018794.1, read on the forward strand.
AATTATTTCTGTGATTGTGAAAAATACCTGAAGAAAATTGACGGAACCAAAATTCTATAAAAATATGTTAGTTATTGAAGACATGGAAGAAGTTATTGAAGACATGGAGAACAATTGAAGGGAAGAATATCAAAAAACTGTAAAATGTCCCAAATTTTCTCTTCGATGACTAAGTTATACATTCCAACACCCGCACTCGCAACCGATTGGATCCACCAAAAATCGGCAAAAAAATTTTGTATTGCGAAATGTCACCTTTCTAGCGAGCATAAATCTGAAATTGTTTAATTACTGCTTTACAAGATTTCCTTTTTCCCAACGAATATAAACAGGAGATCTGAAGAACCACACAAAAATTCGACGATTAACTGAAACTAGCAAAATCAGCCGTCCTGATAGCCTCTAAGTCCACAAATTCGCCACGTTTTATAATGTGCAGGATACGTTTTTAGAAAAATGCAAAGCCTGATTTACTTGTTGCAAGCACCAAAGTTAATTTTAAAATTGGTCATTTCATTCGGTTTTCATCGCTTAAACACCTCCGCTAATGTTTTATTTAGGTATAACATCAGTTGGTCCCTTCCTGCGAAATAATCATTTCATAATTTGTCCTTAATGCTCATTACCGCAACAATACCCAAATAAGACCAGCTTACAAGACGTTCAGTTTATTAATGGGCGACCCTTGTAGATCAACCCCAACTTCGAATACAACCTCAGAATGTCCTCATAACATGTCTGCCTTGTGTGTAACAGCAAAGATAAGACCTCATATACCTATATCATGATAGTGGATATACGCAGCTTAGACAAAAAAAATGCTGTCCTCAGTTTGCTCGGATGAGTTTGAAGGTATCATGCCACTTAATCCCCCGACACGCATAAAAGTATTAAGGCCCCACCCCTAAATCAAACCGAATGAGTTTTCTTTTCGGTTCATGTCGTCTAAGTAATTAGGCATGTTTATGCATGCCGTGCGAGCGCCCATCACTAAAAATTAAATATGGCAACAGATTAGTAATTCCTATTAATGGCAATGGACACTCCCTCGATTAATGTTACATACCTTTGTGACAAATTTCGCTCCGCATGTTTATTCATTATATCCATATGGATATCCATTAAGTGTGTTATTGAACGGACCTGAGCTGTGCCGGATAATGATAAAAATATTTAATTAGTTTATGGCCACGCATCAGCTTGTTCTACGACAATATGGACAGGATTAATTTGAGTAACCGCGCGTTCGGACGCACCTTTTTTTCAATTCCCTTCAAGGTTTTAAGGATGCTACAAGTGTGAACTTTAATGTACCCAACTCTGTTTGCTTTAATTCTAAGTCGACCTTTTAGGGGCTACTGGCGCCTTCTGATCTAGCAAGATGTTTGCCAACGATTTTTTCAAAGTAGACGAAACGTTGCCGCTTTAAAAAAGGACGCAAAAAATAGCTGCTTTTATTACCTTTCTTATAAGACTTTCCCGTTAAGAAAATTTTGGCAGGATTTTAAAGAACTAATGCGGGACATATTTCAAATTGAGTTCTTGAAAAACAAATTTCTCAGAAACGAAAAATACTCTTCAAGTTCAGAGTTGTGCGTTCAGTAAAGAAAATTGCGCGATTCGAATTTCACTCATCGTTAAGAAAATTTTGCTTAGGATTTGAGACAACTGTTGCAGAACACATTTTGCATCGCGTTTTTCAAAAATATTTTTTCAGAAACGAAAAATACTCAGAGTTGTGAGTTCCAAATGGCGTCAAAGTTTCTTCAAACCTTCAAAAATTCATTCAAATCACATGAAATCCTGAATCTTGCACGCTACGGAAATGTTGATTTGAAAAAGCACGCTTTTAGGCAACTGTACATTATTCAATAAAAAAAATCCAACTTCCAAAGAAAAGCCAGTAGAAACTTGAAATATTGACATTCTGTAGAAGGCGTTGTTTTTTTAAGTGAAATTTTCTCGTAAATATTGCACGTTAAGGTCTGGTATTCAAATGTCGAGTGAGTTTTTGTGACAATTGCACGAGAATTTACTTTCGCACGTTGTTATAACTGAATCGAATTACCAATGTTTCAGTCTATTTCGCAATTTAAAAAAAGCAGGCAAAACTAAAACTCTTGACTTTTTTTAGCAAAAAACAAACAACTGGAATATGTATCTGAAATGGTTCTTTGGAGACAAACTTCAGCTGAGCTTGATGTAAAAAATGTTGCATATAAGTATATACAAATAAGTTTAAAAATTTCTTGCGAAGAAATCAATGGTTTTATCGGAGCCAAATCCACACTATCTGTAAGCTGATGCTTCTTGTATTGAATACTGGGATCTAAATTTCCATATCTCAGACGGTTCTGTATCGAGACGCTTCAGATCAGCTTGATATAAAAATAAAAGCCACCCAAAACGGTTCCCAAAGTTTCAAAAATAACTACAAAAGAACCAATAACTCAATTGATACCAAATCCAAGCTACAAGTCAGTTGATGAATATGGGACTGAAAGTTCTACATGTACAAAGTAACGCTAAGCTTACCGAAAGCAGCGTAGTTCCACCTGGACAAAGAAGAAACTGTGTTTAATACAGCAGGAAATCTGTCCAAAGCCAAACTTATTTGAAATCAGCAAAGAGAGAGAAATATAAATAAGTCATAAAACTTCAGTTGCTTGTAGGAATACTAAACTCAGTTCGAGTTAAAAGATTTATAGATTAGAGATAATTCCTACCAGCTTTCTGCAAGCTGGCGCCCCATCCTCCATTTTCTACCCATATATCCTCAAAAAGTTGACTACACTTTCACATAGCGATCAGATTGAAATTTCAGAAATATAATTGCATTTAGGGTATTTGTTCGCCAATAAAAAAAAACTTTCACATAGTCACTTGCCATAAGGGCCACAATGATTATATATTTCCCATCTAAAAACGCGATTCACACGAGACAACAGATTAAGGACCGATTGCGTCCACTAGTTTCCACAAAACAAAAAGGCACCGAAGTACAGAATAAACATGATTATATAATCATCTGCTTGTTCGTCCTTTCAAGTGGAAGTGGAAAAATGAAATGCAGATTTTTATGAATGATTCGAAGAAGAGTTTTTTTAGAGAGTAATTGCAAAGGTCCGTTTTCAATATGTTCCTTGTTTTCTTTCAAATCTCAACAAGTCCGCCTAAATGGCCCGCTTTTTGGTATTAAACTGACCCGCTTATGGAATATTCAGTACCCTTAATAAGTCTCTTCTACAGTAATCATTTGCTGCTTCTCTGGCGTTCTAGATTGCAAACCTTGTGACTTTTCAGGTGTATTGAAACGTTTTGCTTCGCACTCCTCATTACTTCTTCTATCTGCATCAGCATAGTTAGATTCTTATTCTGGTGATCATCGTCTGCTTATTCTCCCATGGACCTTGCCCTGAATGTTTTGTTGAGTAATTAGGAAAAACACCCAAATCAATTCGCATTTCATAAATTATGATACAACTAAGATGGAAAAAAAATAAATTTGCTTGTAGAGGAACATATCAAAAAGGCGAACATGCAAACCTACATATAGGAGAATTTTATTGAAAACGGTGTTCCAAAACGAATTGGATGTTGTCGTTTACAAGTAAGTTATGTGTCTATATGCAGATGTTTTCCCTGACTCCACGGGGAAGAATTTCTTAAGTTTGTCACATATCACCCTCTTGCCGACGCTCTGGGTGCACTTATGTGTTATTTATCGTCGGATAATGTCGATTTTTCCACGCTTTCGAATAGTCTCGGAACGTCGCGGGAACAGTAAAATTTCCCGTTATGTTTTTTTAATATAATTCATAAGGTCGTATTTTATTCAATTTTATGCTGTGCGTTTCACATCTCCAGAAAAAAGGGCTCATAATGGAACGCAACTGCAAAAGGCTGAATGCGCTTCACGCGGAATCGTTCGACGGCAGTCATCGAGTGAAAGTAACAAGAATAAAAAATGCGGTGCCATCATAAACAATTTGGATAATCGCCGTGAAACAAATTAACAAAAAAACAAGAAAAAGGGGGCATAGATCTCACTAATCTTTGCCCTTAAATTTCACCCCCATTCACCCCGTAAAAACGTCGGCGAGCATATTAATTGAATGGCCGTACATTTTTCTGTAAGACGACAGCCGAGCCGACGTGTTTTAATGTTAATCCACCTTTCCACCCCCTCGGGCGTCGCCTCTTGGGATTTATTCAATTTTTTCCTTGTTTTTCCTCTATTGATTTAATTTGTAACGAGCGGTTCTTTCTCCTTCCACGAGGGGACAAAGACATTTGCTTGCAGACATTTACGGTCAACATTAACACAAACATGAAATAATTTGGCTGTAAATCTCGAATACGGCATCGAAATTTATATAAGACAGAAGGCACGAATAGCCCATAGCCGTTAACTGTTACGTTAACTGTTATTGCAGGACAAAGGATCTGGGAACTGAGCACCAGTTAATAAGACCTGAAGGAATTCCGGCATTCCGTTGGAGAATAAGACAGCGAAACGATTAACGAACATGAGATAAAACCGAATCTTTGCAAAACTGTCGGCATTGCCACATATTCCATATTAAACATATTAACTATTGTACTCTATGCAAATTATGCGCTAAATCCAATAATAACTGTGGAATTAAGCAACTGCTATGCCTTGAGATTGACTAGATGCATATTTTGCTTATAAAAGTGTTACAAGAAGCTACTGGTCAAAGTGATTGAATTTTTAAAATTTATCCGACGTCCAGGGCGTTCCCAATATCACAATCAATTTGTAACAATTTGAATCGGTTTTTTTATTGGTTTTTTCCTCCCTCGATTCTTCTTTTTGTTGATCTTTTCTTTGTTTCAATTTTTTAAATCAATAATGTAGAAATGAAGAATAGATCATTGTCCACTTTTGTCATTTCATGCGACATCAAAAGTTTATTGTCGTTTTTTTTGCTAATTTTAGTAGTAAAATCGAATTAAGCACATACTTCGATTATCAGGAATATTTCATCTTCAGTTCATCAGTTAGTGTCGTTCGATTTTCGTTAATCTTGTCGATTTCACTTTGGAAACGCAGCAGTTTTTGGTAACTTTTCTTCTGAATGATTTGAACATTTGTGGATTATATTGCCCCAAACAAATTGGCGTTCTTTTAATCGCAGAACGGCTTCTTCATTATCAATGCTTCGTTCGTTTCATACCTATTCACCTGTATTTTTTTCAATTTAGAAGACATTCCTTATTTTATTTAATCTGATTGTTTGTTGACCACAAACGACGAAATTTTGGGAATTTTTTTCGCGGATGTAAATGAACAATTTGTTTCGTTCGATTCTCGTTATATCTTTCTAAGAGTGTGCTTTCTTAAGTGTGTGTTATGATTTTTATATGGGTTTGTTACCGACGATTTGAACGTTTTTCAGTCATATTCCCATTAATAACTTATTTCCTTGATATCAGGGTGTGTTTTACCATTTTTATAGAACTTGCAAACTCACAAAACGTTTTTCTTTATTGTCATCTTAAACGCTTTCCAAAGTTTTTTTTCTCTTTTCTTGTTCTTTGTTGACAGTTTTTCAATTATTTCATATAAAATCAATGGGAAACTTGAGGTGCTTTGACGCACGTAATAAATCGATTTTAAGAGCATAATTCCTTTCTTTACAGTGTTTAGAACCTATAGAAAAGATATTCACCAGGCCAGGTGTAGCATAAGCCTGCACGCGCGTCGTTTTCAAAATACAGAGAGCCAAAGTTTGAAATTACATTGTCAAAAGCATCGAAAAATTAAGGTTTTTTTCTGATTGCAAATGACTTGAAAACGGTGGCAGATAGGAAAAAAAATTAGTTCAAAAAGTGTCTAAATTAATCAAGCAACTTGAAAGAAAATCAGTCGTCAGTGCTCAGTCCTCAGCTATCATGTTAATTAATATAGTCTAATAAATTATCTTTGTTTCAAATTTGAATCAAATATATGGAAAACTCTAAAAGGTATAAAGAACACTTCCACCACAATTTTCCAAAATTTCCACCTTTGATACTTTGTGTTTTGAAAACGAAGCGTTTGCGGACTGATGTTAATATGAACTATTTTCTTTATCTTTAGACGTAAACCACGGTTCTAAAATGCCACTAAATTTTGAATCCCCTTGTTCATTTACATGGCCAAAAACCCGAAATTTAAATCTATTTACACATCGTGTGTATCAGTGGTTGAACCTCAAATGCTTCTACACTTTTCAATATTTATTTTAAATTATTTCATTCTGCTGTTTCGACGTTGGTTTGTTGTGGACCCTTATAGAGGAAGTTAAGAAAATTGAGCCGGCCAGAACCATAGAAATTGTTTTCATCAAACTTTTTTTTTGAAATAAGAAAGGAGATGCGTACTGGATCTTTGGATAAATCTAATTAAAAAAAATTAAATGTCTTCATTTTCTTTTAAGGAGTCTTCTACACCTTCATTTTATAAACAATTCGAGTAAACTTTAGAAAAGAAGCAAACAAACAAATGCACAATCAGTAAATTTGATGGCGTACAACTAGTAAGCTGTAGGGACAAACGAAAAATCGATTCCAGCAAATGCATTTGTCCTTATTTCCTTTAATGTCACGAACATATCAGCGGAAAGCAAACCAAACAAAACTGATTATATTCTGTCCAAACTATCACCGTATTTTTCTGTTAACCCTTGGGAGTCCTGGTCATTTTTCTGCATTCCTCCGGGATCGCCTGATATAGCTTATTGCCAGTGTTTCTAGTTTTCTTCTTGGCTGATTCGGAAATGGCTTCGGGGTTTCCGAGAGGCGACTTATTGAGTTGATATGTTTTGTTAATTTCGGCCGTCCGTCACGTGAAGCGAAGGTTTGCATTTCCTGAGGTCCAATAATTCAGAGGGTGCATTCGGAAGAATCCAGCCTTGAACTTCTTTAGCGCCTTGAGATGATTTATAAAATAACCATCGTGTACAGATAAATTATGAACGGTTTTTCTGCTGCTTACTCTTGAAGTTTCGTTAACGAAAATAATTATTAGTGAATTATTTTTGACGAAATTAATGAAATGGTTGTTTTATATCGCCATTTTCTCGCTTCATCATCTCGTCCTCAACGAACCATTTGCCACGCCAGTTGCAAAATAAACTATTTTGCTGATTTATACGTTGGCAAACACCTTTCGCTTAATTTTCGTCAAAACGCCACCATTAAATAAGCACAGTATAAAAAAATTGCTGCATTCACAGAATCCGTGCACTTTCGTCACCTGCGTTCTATAGCCTAGATTTGTAAGCAAATTGACTTAATCTTTGGAAAATTTGCTGCGAATTTTCCTTTAAATAAGGCGAAATTTACCGGATTTTCTTCAGGTACATTTTCCTAGAAATTTATTAGTCTGCACCTGACGAGCTTGACGTTGCTCGGCGGCTTTTGCCGGCAATCAACAGGAAAAATTGCGAAGTTATGTTTTCAAATACTCGGATTGCATTAAGATGCTAAATTATTAACAAAACCAGCCTTATGACTTGCGTAATTAAATATAAAATTAGAAAATGCCCTGCTACTTAATTAAGCTCCGAAATTGCAATTCGAATAAAAAAACGTTGGTTAGTTAAAATTTATTGCTTAATATGCTCTTCACGATCATTGTGATTCCGAAATACCAGACTTATCCCTTTTTAAAGTACAAAAGATCCCTTTTAAAAAACAAAAAGCGCGCTTTTGTCTCAGAGGCCACTTGGATGTTAATTAACTCTATAAATTCCGCGGCCGCCTGCGTTTCCGATTTTCGATCGGGGCGGCAAAAACAAAAGATTAACGCCAGCGGGACAAAAGACGGCAGCATTACCAAGGCGAAAAACAATTGAAAGAATCGTAACAATGGCGATTTGCATGCGGACAATTGAGAATCGGAATTCATTAAAGATTTTTATATCTTCATTTCCGGGATTCGGGTGCTTTCGGTATTGTTTCGACCCTGGATCGTGAGGGTGGATCACGTTTTTTTTTTTTTCGTTTTGTTCCAGTTGACCCCCTGATCTCATGTAGTTAGTGGCTCTAACATGTGCGAATGGACTTAAATGCTTGAATAATTAATGTGTTATACTTCATGATTTAGTTTTGGGTCCATTCTTATGCCCTCAGTAGTTCCAATCCGTTTTCTGATTCAATTCAAACGCAGTTAAAGTTGTTGATTAGCAGTATAAGAATGTAATAATCAAATTCGTGCCTCAAGGGAAGAAACACATGAGAAATTAATAATCGCTTAACAAGATAATAGATTTCCCCTAAGGCAATTTTCATCGGTTTCGTTGACGTGTAAGATGAAAATCTTCGGAAAAAGAAAAGCGGAAAGGCCGCGTCGCTTCGCTTGTTTTTATTGAAAAATTATTCAATTATAAAGTTTTTAAACAGATTGGAAATCACATGCTTCGTTGGGTGCAGAAATTTTCCCAGATTTTTCGCCGCTAACGATTTTCGGCAGACAGATCTCTTCCTTGCAGATGGATTTCGAATAGGGATGATAAGCCTCGTTCGGCTCTTTCGATTTTCATGCATATCGTTGCTGATAATCTAAATATATTTCCATGATTTCCGTATCGAAATTAATACATAAACACTGCCATCTTTTGCGCAAAAGAGTAGCACCGCTCCGAACCCCCCCAGTCTATTTGGGATTTGATTTACAGTTCCAAGGGGAGCGAATTTTTCAGCGCGGAAAATTTACATATGAATGTGTCGCTTTCTTTAGAAAATGAACGGGAAAATTCGCGAATAGTTGTTGGGAAAGTGTGTAAGTTTGGTTACAAGCGATTTGTAAGGCAATAAGGAAAATTTGATAAGAAAATCGCATACGTCTGCAGTTTATAGGCACAATAAAGGAACTTAACTGGTAATTGAATTTTTTTTGTCAATGTTTTACTGGTTTACTTATATCGAATTTTGTGAAAGTGACAATGCTGTTTGTACATGCTCCATAAACCATGAAAGTGCGCAGGGATTGTTTCTTTTAATCAGTCTGGATCCTCGCTGGGTATCTAGAAACTGGATTTTTTTATACTTTTTTGGCATTATTCTGAAAATATCGAATTTGGAAAATGGAAATTTTGAGACGTCATTTTTTTACATTGCGAATAACATACTTGTTGCAAATTCGTTTTGTTCATTTACTTACGCTACTACCAATGTTTCCGTCCTTTAAATCCATAACTTTTTACCCTGTACAGTTTGACCGATTTTTGGACCCTTTTTTAAGGTTTTTCAGTAATTGTGGGGCATTCAGAAAAGTAGTAAAACGGTGCAATCTAAATTTGAAAAGTCTTACTCGCTACAGAGGTACAAAGGAAAGAAAAAAATTGTCAATTTCAAAATGAACAATTAAATTTTTTCTTAGTTAACGTTAAAAAAGTTTCTTTATAATGATTATTGATTAATCTGCCGTTTTCAGAATAAATATGCGAAGTCAGCTTAATTCAGACCAATGCTCATTTTTTCTAAAGGGACGTCCTGTATATTTCAATATAAAAATATGGAATTTTAGTTTTTTTTTTAAAGAATAGACATTCCTTGGACGATGTTGTTTTTATAGTTGTTCTCGGGTTAAAATGACTTCTTTGTCAATTTCCCAAAAAAAAAATCTGGAGGTGTTAGATCCGGTAATCGTGGTGGCCGCCTTAAAGGCATGTGTTCTTATCCGGCTATTTTTAAAATTAATATTCACTCTCTTATGCGAAGAACGTTGTGGATAGGGGCGTTATCTTGTTGAACGTAAATATCTATTACTTGATTTAAAGGAGCGTCATTAAAGATATCGAAAAAGTTTGACTGGAGTTGGCATTTCTAACGTCCTCTTGCAGGTTATTTCAGTGTATTCATAACTCAGTTTCAAGTGCTACATTTTTTTCAATTTTTGTGTTGTGTGTGTGCTTTTTTTCTAAATTAGGCAAAATAAAAATCCCCGGTCAAGACACCCACAACAGCAAATTTTATTTGAGTGTGTGCTACGTAAACTTCTGTATTTCCAGCCAGTGAAAATGATCTAATTGCTTCGGTAGATCTGCTTAAAAGACACGGCCGTCGAGTTCAATTAGGCGAATTTATCAACCGTCCAAGAACGTAACATTATCCGGGCCACATGAGCATTCTGGTCTCGTACCCATCCCCATTATTAACCATCTTAACAAACACCCCCCAATATTTTATTAAACCTAAACGAAATTCCTTATATCGCCGTCACGTGATAATTTGCCACCTCTACAATGGATGACTTATGACGTCATTAGACCGATGTCACATCGGCAATTGTCGCGTGCGCGATTTATGTCCGAGCGTTTTTATTGTAAACCGGGCCTTATTGTATGTACCGCACGGATGGCCATCAAATAGGTGGTAATTTTTGGTTGCCATCGTATATAATGCAAAAGATGATTTAAGGGGGTATGGCGCGGTAATTTCATGTTAGGTGATCAACGTTATTATGTGAGGAATTCACGAATTTATATCTTGGCCACAGAATGTTAACTAGGGAAGTAACAAAGAATTTACTATTTATGTTTAAACTTCATATACAGGGTGATTGGAAACTGAGCGGGTTTTTTTGATGAATTTAAAGTCATTAATAGGGTGTAACTTTTGCACCTCAAGGCGGAGAGTTTACACTTTACAGGCATTTTTCGAAATTACAACGTATTTTGTACCATTTATGTACATGATAATTTGGAAAATTATCTCTTATGTGTATTTGTATTATTGGATTAAACTGTCTCGAAAAGCTGAGCAAAAATCTTCAAGTTCAAAAAACGGGTGCAAAGGTTAAGCATGCAATGAAATAACCTGCAAGTGGCCGCTAGAAATGTCAACTGCCTGTTTAAGGTGGAAATAAAGCTGTACAGGATCGCTGCACAATTAGCGCCTAGCACTATCGCTATTAAGAAATCCCTTGTTTTTAAACTCAATTGCGCAAACGTATATGTCAAAATATCTCTAACTTTATTACTGCTTGACCTTATTGACTTCAATAACTCTCTATTGTGTGGATGTAATTTCCATATCGCCACTGTGGTATTTTTAGAGTCACCATCCTTATAAAAATAATAAATAAAATAATAATAAAAATAATAAAAGTAAAATATAATTGTAATTAGTGTATAGAATCATTGTATGTTCGAAAATTCACAAACACTGATTGGTCGAAACATAAACATCTTTTTTAATAAGAAAATTACAAATAAGATTGCTTTCTTTGGGAAGATGCCCTCTTGGTTGTGTTGGAGGGTTGTAAAACTCTAAGATCAAAATGTACAAAAATTAGCATTTTACATGTCCGACGGATTTTTCATACATTCTCTTAGGAGGACAAGACTGGGCCTGTTTCATTTTCAACCGGTATAATTGATGGTAAATCATATTAGGAAATACAGTTGAATAGATATGACACTGATGTAAAACGTTCTGAATATGAATAAACACAGGTATAAGACAAGGAGACTCCCTAAGTCCCACACTTTTCACCATAACCGCGGATGAAATCATAAGAAAAATAAATACCTTGAGGTTACCAGATGGGAGATAAACAACTCATGTGATGCGGATGGTGGGGTGCTGGTGAATCAAGACAAGGAGGACCTTCAAAGAATGTCACACAAATACAATACAACAGCTGAACATTTTAACATGAGAATATGAACGAAGAAGACAAAGTGCATGCAAATTTAACAAGTAATTAAAGCCAACAGAACAGCAGGGTGACACTATTTGGAAGAATAAATACCTCGCTAGGAATGTTAAGAGTCATATCTATAATACAGTTGTAAGACCAGTCATAAAGTACACTGCAGAGACAAGACCGAGCACTGAGAGACCCAGAAAGATGATGGAGACTACCGGCAATGGCAATTCCCCGGCAAACATAAAGTAAATTGTTGCAAGACAGAGTCAAAGTGAAGTCATAAGAAACGCATCCAAAGTCTCAAAGATCAGAGAGTGGGCAAAACCAAGAAAACCGCTTGGAATAAGCACATCTCTACAATGACTAGGAACAGGGTCATCGGAATTGCCAGAGGCAAATCTCCAGAGGGAAGATCAATAATAATAAAGTCCAAGGAAAAGATGAAACGGAAACCTACTCGAGACGCACTAAGGATGAACAGTCAAGTTGCCTATGTAAAGAACAAGAATAGTGTGGAGTGTCTTAAGGCTTCATTTTTCTTGAATGATTAGACGCTTATTCTGCTGAATTCTAGACTCTAATAGAACATTTTTTAATGCGGACATAAATCCCTGATTAATGAATAGGTTTTACCGAATTCCGAAGTAAATAGCTGAGTTATTAAAGGTTCATAAAAATAGGGTTTTAACTAATGAACCGGATAAATGTCAATATAACCATAATGCCGGTCCGTCGTTCCGGGTTATTAGTGCCATGTTCCGATGATTAATTTTCAAAAGATTGAAAGTCATTACGAAATGATGTCGTAGGCTGGCGGACAGGCCCGATTGCGTGTTCTGAGAATCAATCGAAGGCTAATATTGTCTCATCAATTAGTGCAAAACGCCGGTAAATTGTTCTTGATTTGAACGAAAACAGCAATAGAATTCCGGTGTCTTGTGTGAATAGGGTAAGTGAGTATTTGTGATGGCACAAGGACTCTAGTTCAAGTCATCAAACATTTTATGTTAGTAGATTGAAAAAAACTGCTGGTGTGTGAACCCGATTGGAGTGAGCTGGATTAACAGGTGTCCCAAAATGTGTCCCATAACCAAACCCAGTTATATTAATACCCCTAATCTAATGAACGATCGGGATCAGAAAATTAGAATTTAAGATTTCTGTCAATATTTGAATCCAATTTTCCTAATGGAACATTAACTCTGATTACTTTATTATCTGATGGATTTAATCCTTCCACTAATAAAGGAGAACGAGTTTCCATTCGAAATTCCGTGTCGTTCGGTATTAAATTTCCATCTTTATTGGTTCTTGATTTTGCGATTTTGGAATATTAATTTAGGGGAGTGAATTAATCTGTGTATTGATAAGCGAGCGACTGGTTTCGTAACGTTCAAGAAATAAGGCAAAAAGTGCATTATTTTCATTTGGATTTGCGCGGTTTACATTCGCAAGAACCAGTATAAATGATGGTAGATTCATAAAAGAAAAACGGAAGTAATACAGAAATGACAAATCTTATTAAATTTGTAACGAGGGTTGTAAGGGGGGCAAACAAACACCCCAACATCCTTTAACCCTTTATCTCGGCCGTTTGAAAGAAATATGACAGGGGGGATAAAAACCGGCACGGCGAGAAAAAAGCACGAGCCAAAGACAAATGAATGACGATCGCCGATTAAGAAAAACAAACGACGGCCGGGACGATTAGAAAAAGGCGAAGGATGTAACCCTTTTTGAAAGGACATGGGCGTACGTCGATTAGTTTGAATTGTTTTTGCAGCCAAACGTTCCCGGGCCTTGTCCTAAGTACGCATTAAAAAAATTGATTCCATTCAACATCGACAACCTTTAGAACTTTTCTAGCTAAAAAATAATGGTTGAAATGGTGGTGATTTTTTCGGAATCTATAGATTCGCCGTCCCTGTTGTGATGCCTTTAATGCGAAGATAAATAGATAAAAATGGCGGCGATGGATGAGGGCATTAAGCACTGCTGATTAAATTTACTTGGTATCGGTGTTCGGCCATTTTTGTAATTTTTTACTTTGATACCGTCTAATGGCGCTCGTCTTGAAAAGGGGTGATTTTTATGTAGACAATGGGACCTTATTAATGTTCACTTGGAGGTGAAGAAATTTGTGTTTAGTTTCAAGGGTAATTAAATAACTTTGCCTCCGATTCGCAGCGAAACGGTTCAGGCTTAAATCATTGCTTCAGCTGGCAACATTTTCATAGTTTAGCGTTACAATTGTTTTCGTCAGTTTTTTGCAATTGTTGAGTTGTTTCACGTTATGGTCGCAATTGCGTTCGTTCAGGGGTGATGCACTTTTCAACGGTTGAAGATGGTCCTCACACAGCTTAAAGCCCCTAAGTGACTTAAAAACGTTTACTTGATATCAAATGGCTAGAAATGCAGTGGATTTTCAAAATGCTATAAATTGATTTTTCGGCGAATACATTTTTGGAAAAATACTATTTTAAATAAAAAACATTATACGAGCAGGTCAGAAGAGTACGTTTTAAGGTGGGACCGAATGCTTTTAACAACTGAATAATTCAAAAAGTATGTTAATTAATTAAATAAAGAATAGGGGTTGGCAACGCCGCCTAGTTGGGCAAAATGACTGTAGAGGTGGTTGCCTATATAAGGGTGGCATCCCTCATCCTTTTGAAGAAAAAGAAAGTTATAAAAACGATTTGTACCACTGAGAATACTCGAGCCTACCTGGCTGTACTAATATATACAGTTTGATTAAATACTATACAAGTGCCTTCTTATCCAAAAATTTAAACACGGCTAGCTTACCCAGCCACACGAAAGCGTTGGAGCTAGCACTTAACAAAGTAATTTAATTAGAGTGATTAATTTGACAAAACGCTACTGGAAATTAAAGGATACAAAGGTAAATTCTCCAAATGGAAGTAGCCAGACTTTAGAAATTTATATTATCTATCTAAGCCGCGTTCACACGAACTCACCGAACGTCGTACCTTATCAATTTGCGGATGATCCACGAACACTATGTCGGAAGCACGTTTTAAATTGATTTTTTTATTTAATTTCTGAGCGATTTTTGGCAGTTTTTGGGAATTTTTCCAAGTTATCATTGCAATTTCTCGATACGTTGTCTCTTTGAGTCTGTGTTATTTGCCATTTTTTAAAGTGAGAGTGAATAACGGATCATTTTTCTCACATTTTCAACATCGTGGCTTAGAATTGCGACTAGTTCTTCATTTTTTTCATGGGACCGCAGATTTATCACCAAGGAAATAACACAGTTTAACAGTCACAGTAACTCCAAGTACTGTATAATTGGGGCAAATTGTTAAAGAAACAGAAGAAAGTAATTATCTTCCGAAAAATATTGTTTTCATCGGCCAAACTTAACTTCACACTTTTGCAACTTCAAGTAATTTAAATACCTTGTTATGGACTTATCTCGAAAACGTTTATTGGTATTTTATAGAGAAATATGTCTGAACATACTAATGACGAGTGTTTAACTTGATGGACAATTTAAAATCAAAATTGTAATGTAAAAATTCTCTTAAACCTTGCTTTAACAAAAATATTTGGTTCAACCGCAAAAATCTTGTCAAATCACCGGGAAAAAACGCTCAATCTTGCAACCACGGAATTATTTACAAGTCTTTTTGTTATTTAAGTATCAGTTACAATACAACCTCTAGAAAACATTGGCAAAAGTGTTTTTTTTTTCTAAATTTATTTTACTTTCCTAAATCTCTACTGATCTGGAAGAAAATCGTTTGAACTAATCTCAGACCTGCGTAATTTTCAATATGGCCTCTTCAGTAATGACGTCACTTCCATTAGGCTTGAGTCAACTAACAAGAGCTTTCACTTAGACAAGACAAACAAACTCAGATCAAGATGGGAGAAATTGCCGATTTAAAAGGGACACAGCTGATTTTTAATGCAGAAAAAAATGATTAAAAGTAAAAACGAAAAATAAGGAAAATTTAAGTGAAGACACTAAACTACAGTGAAGTGAAGACTACAGTGAAGACACTAACTAAACACGTTCAAATGAGAAATAAACGAGAATTGTGCTGCACAATTTGGCATTATCCAATTAATCTGGTGATCCTGTCGTTTGAGTCTCTCCGAATTTTTTGTTTTTTCTTGTTTTACTTTAAAGACATTTAGAGTTAAGCAGTTTCATCGAAAAAAATTCTGAATGGTCTGTAAATTAAGCCAGAAAACGCTCACAAAGTTTGAGGAAAATCACCATTTTCTTGCTAAATTTCTAGCGGTGTTGGCAAACTGCGCAAAGCGTTTCAAGTTAATGAAAATTGTTGGATACCTAGAATGTAGATTCATTCAATTTGGGTCGGTTTAGATTATTTAGATCCTTTTCAGGTTATTAATTTTTACTTTTTGTTTTTTGTTTTATTAAAAAAATCACTTCAACCATGGTAACACAAACAAACAAACTCAAAACTCAAACTAACCGAAATGACTACAACTCAAAAATACATGGCAACACCGCATTGTGTTGAATTTCCCGAAAGATAACCTAAATCAATGGACGACGTTAGAAAAGATGTTCAAACTTTTGCGAAAAACACAATTATTATGCCTTTAGCGACAATTTTGCATGTGGAGTTATGAAATATTGATACCTAAACCACGATTTAGCAGCAAATAGCTCCGGGAATCTCATTTTCGTTACGAGACTCGGTTTGTTTGTCTGAACGCGGCTTTATATCACAAAAAATTAATTATTTCTTTGTTGCAAAGCAAATGATTGTCTGCAAAAGCCTTAAATGTTTTGTTCAAATTTTTTGTCACTTTCCCGAAGCTCATCACTAATATCAATAATCATACAGCTTTAGTGATAGAAGTATTTTCGATTAATAGATTTCCACCCTGCAAAGGTCCAGTCCAGTTCCTTCCCTATTTCTATTGCATGTTCCGATATCTTAACTTAATTGAAAACCCCCGAACACACAACAATTCTAAACATGTCTTTGCATTGTCCATGAAAAATTGCCTCAATTTTCATTACGTCGCGCGATCAATCCATCCAGTTTCCTGCACGCCATCGCATTCATCTCGGGCATTCTCAAAGGAGAATTCTAAAAAATGACCGTCGAGGCTTCTGACGGAATTCGTTCAATTTTTCTATGTTATTCGGTTAGGATTCCACCCCCTGTTTCTATATGTCTTCATTTCGGTTCAGATCGGTATAAATATGCTATCGGCGTCTGTAGCCAGCTAAAGGCAGAGAAAAATTGAGTGAAAGTCCGCCACATGAGCGCCTAAGTCCAAAATCGAAGATAGTTTAATTCGTCGTTAATTAATTATCAATATCAAAGTTTAAAGCTTATAGTAGAAAACGCCTCAGCTACAGATAGGGATTGCAGATATTTTCGACCATTTCAAGACGAAATTGGTCATTTGCCCGGTACCCTAAATGGATTCTTTAATTAAGTAGCAAAGGAGAAACGATATGTCACAGACTCTGGGGATTAACAGCAAAAATAAATAAATACTGGCTTTATAGATGTGGTCAATTTATATCTAGGCAGGACTTTATTGGGTGAGCCAATGCAACGTCTTCACAGAGCGAGAGTTTTTAAAGCCAATTAATAGTCACAAAGTTAGTAATTGTGCAAAAATTCATTATTGTTTTACCGACTCAAAATTGGATCAGTAGTAATGCAGAATGTTGTTAAACAGCAGATGAAGGAAATTTTTGAGTGCATGAAAGCAAGAGAGTTTTCCAAAACAACAACTCCACCAGAGGTCGCACATCGTTGACTTGATGTATTGTAAATGACCGAAATAGCGTAAGTCTTCTGCGGTCGGCTTAATCCAAGAAAAATATATTATTGTGTTCGGGTTTCTTTATTTGGCGATATACAATAGAGAAAGTCAAATGTTATCAATTTTTCTCAGCTCCTCCCCGGAGAAAACTGATATTCTGACGTAATTCGGCCTCAATGCGGTTAAGTGGGCATAATAGTGAAATAATACTTTTATAATTTAGTGTGTTCGTTGTACAGGATGATCCATTTGTGTACAAGACCGCGAAGAATTATAGAGAAAAATATTGCAACTTTAAATTTTTTGACTGAACGAAATGTTGTTTTTTCTTCTGTTCTTGAATTTTTTTGCAGAAGCTTTCCATTATTGATAAGTAGTTGTTCTCATCTCTTCTATTTTCTCCTGCGTGTCTTCCACAACAGAATCGTAAACGGAAGTTTTCTTTCCAACTGCGTTTATTAATATAAACAATCCGTTCACCACCTCTTCCAATCTATTCACCTGTTTTAATTCTCTCGCAGCGCCATTTTAATTAAAGAAAACGCCATCGCAAAATTATTATTGTTGATTTTCATTTGTTACCGGCTGATTGCGCGACGCTGTTTCACTTTGTCGCGCTGCAATTGTTTCTCGCCGATTTCTAATTGTTTCTCTACGATTTCCAATTGTTCCGTTAATGATTCGGTTTTAAGTTCAAGTGTTTTCGATTCAAGCAGTACTCGATTTGTTTGCGCGACGCTGAATGATTGTTTTGATTGTGTGAGTCGAGTTGCGTTCGAATGGGTTTGTTTGATTAATATTGGCGAAAACTCGTGCCTCAAAGTTACTAAATGTTCAGTTGTTTCTTTGGCAAAGGAAAATCTGCTTTTTGCTTCCGCCTAATAAAAGCCATCATAAAAATAATGGAATATAATGATTAAATATCGGTTGCTTGACGATAAAAAGTTTGAAACGGAAATTCGGAGCATTATCCCCATTCAAGACATATTAAGAATTTTTCCGCAGTTTCTCTGGCAGCCGATTAATATTCGGCCCAAATGGCTCATAAAAACGGTGATTTACGGGCGCCGCTGTTGCCGATATTTTGCATTAAATACATTAAAATTAGCTTCAACTCCGCCATGGAGCCACAGGCGTAGAATCTACAATAACATGAAGTTCAATACCGTAAAACGAAAATATGTATTTTATTTTTATTCATATTGGTTAGGGCGTTTTTACGGAAAAATGTTCCTTAGTCCTTTATTAACATTCTCTAAGGTTTTCAAAACCATTGATTCTTTTAGGAACAAAATATTCTTACTGTACAGAGTGTTCGAATTATGCAACTGTACTTTAGTGCTGCAATGTGAGTTTTTTTTAAGCCAACTTGTTTTTATTTTTTCAATTTTTGTTTCTTCACTCAATGAAGAACGTAGTATATTATAAAAGATTCATTCACATGCAAAAGATCCTGGCAAATTCAGCTTTTGGTGGTATTTCAGGACATTGGGAAACAATTATAGCTAAAATGAAACTGCCATACGTGGCTTTAACACCTCTGAAGATGCAAGCAACTCATACTGACGAAACGTCAGGAAGAATCTTTTTACACGTCGACCTAAAAGCACGAAAAACTCGCCAGTTTTGAGCACTTGGCAAAGACCAACTTTTTCTTATGAATAAAGTGTTTAAGAAAATCTGATAAATTTGATGATTTAAAAAATGTTTCCCAAAAGTGCCTCTATTGAATTTAAACAATAGTTTTAAAAAGAAACTAGAAAATTGTCTTAGTTTGCATTTTGAGCTCCGTCATTATAATATGGCCAATTAAAGTAAAGAGTTTACTTGATTGTTAACGAAGAAAGTGTAAAATTTGCATTTGAGAAAAATTGGATTCACTCAATTGAGTTCGATTAAAATGATAGTATATTGTTTTTAAAACTCTCTTTTTATGATAAATTAAACCAAATTTGGTGTACATTTCAACTGAAATGGTCTAATTTTGCAATCAAGCCGGACTTGGTAATTATGCCAGAGTTAAAATAAATCGCCAAAACTTGAGTATCTTCCAAAAATGTACAATTTTTGTCTTCTGAATCTGAACAAATGGATTATTAGGAAAATAGGCCATACATTGAGTTTCATGCAAATGAACTAAGCAATCGTGAAATTGACAAAATAAGTAATTTGCACCAAAAGTGCACATCATTTCCCCAACAAAACCATTTGGACTCAAACAGACTTTAGAAAATAGACTTAAGTTTTATGATGATTTTGACTATAAAATTAGCTAACATTTCTTATTGGTGGTGAATGGCTGGGATACGCCACTGGGAGGTAAGACGTTTCAGTTTGTAGTTTTTATAGTCGGAATCGTCGTTCGGCCGGAAAATTGAATGATTTTCCAAATTGGCCCGTTCAAACACAGATTCGAAAGCGCGGAGCGGTTTTTCTTATTTCGAATTAATGGGGGATTTCCCCGCGGTTTGTATAATGCCTCTTCAATTCCCGTTATTGTTTCAATTATAGGAAATCCAACCCTCCGAAGGAAATCGCCTCTTTTTATAATAAAACCCTCATCATCATCTGACGAATTATGGATCTGTATGTGTATCATAGTTCAAAAGAATCTTATTTCTGCTGCCACTGAAAGCCGTCTACTTGCGGTTCATATTCGACAAAAATTAGATTATCCCAGCTGTTGAGGCCCCGTTTAATTGTACCATAAACTCAATTCAATAATGTGCAGCACTCAAATATAACACGCATTGCAAATGAGCCATACAAGAGAAAAATTGGGACCCGAACCTTTGTGTGCCGAGAAGTGGCCACATTATTACCCAGAACTGTTAATTATGTCATTATTATTAACATACAAGAGGTAAGAAAGGCATAAGTGGACCTCGGCGCACTACATGCGGGTTCATTTTGCAGACTGAAACGCCTAATTAGTAATTAACGGAAACTGAAAGGGCCACCTGTGAACTGTTATCGTCTTTGACTTTATCCAATGCAGACGAGAAACGTGACTTGATTGTCCCTGCTATGCAGTTCGGGGCGCAACCTTAGACAAATAAATCAGCAAAATTGTAAGGCATTTGCCAGAACGTAAATTGACGATTTTTCAAGCGGAAAATCGGCCCATGGATAGACAAAGAGTGATCAAGATGAGTTCCAATGTGTTATTTATTGTCGTCTATGGAAAAGTGCAGGTGCTCTTGGATTTTATGAATATCAAGGAATTTCATCAAGTTTGTGCCAGTATGTATGTGTTTCCAACTGTGGAAGCTTGATTGAAACTGAAATGTTTGAAGCTTGAAAACAGCAGAAGAAGTAAATGCAGGAAGATGCCGGCTTTCGGCTTAAAGCGTTTTTAAACGACTGATATATTTTTTTTTATATATAGAGTCAGGCCTCGCATGAAATTTATCATTTTGCAATGAAGGATTTTTTCAAAAAACCCTCCAACCGCGTTAAACTAAGAAAGAGGTTCGACATTCGATTTTTGTTCGAAAAATGCCAATTCTCTCATTTTGTTTGTTGCAAAAAAGTGGCGTTATGTTTGGAACGCTGATAGCCGATTCTTTTTGTGGGGAAACTGTCACTATTTACTAACTGCACTTTCCTATGGCGACTGATTTTTTTTACCTCATCGAGTCGTGCAAAGACGAAAGCTTTTTCTCTAATAGTTCGTGAAATATGACCAAAAAACCGGCGCAATTTCTTAGCGGATAAACCAATTTTTCTCAAACCGCGTAAATAAAAAACACACCTTGAAATTTGTCTTTTTGTGTGAAAACTGCAAATATTTCTAATGGCAATTTAGTGGTGAATAAATGGGCGCGATAGCTCAATTTGTCCCAAAGGTATAAGCGAAAAAGTGGTCATATTTGAAACGATGGAATATCTTGTTCGTTTTTGAGTAATATAACAAAATTTGCTCTTTGTTAGAGAAAAACACGTTAAAAATTCGCCTTTTGTGTGAAAACTTTCAACGTTTCCCAAGTGATGTTTCACTTGATGAATGGGTTATTTAATTTTCAGTGCCGTTCAGATATGCGGAAGAAATCAACACGCACAAAATATAGGCTGTGATATCAAGATCATGAAGTTTAAACGAAATTTCCTGTCAAACAGTGCAAGGCAAAGCAAAAAAATCTGAAAGCTTTAAAGTAGCAGAGAGACCTGCATGAAATTCAATCGAAAATAGCTTAGGAAGAATTTAAAAACAGCTGGCGCTGAAGTCAAATTGGGAGTTAAATTTTGAATGCTTTGAAAATTGTGTACAATAATGTAGATAAACTATTAGGAACTTTTTTTGGAGCAATTAAAGTTGAAATAGAATGATTTTGGTGTTTAATTGAGCAAAAAATCGATGGTTCAATTTTGCGAAAATTGGGTATGAACATTCAACAATCTTTTTGTCGATCGAGAATGTATCTGGCTTGAAAACAAGTTTGTTTACGACTCTCCTGACTCAAACATTTAGGCAATTTAGAACCTTCAACGGCATTGTCCATTGAAACTCCCAGAACTCGAAGTTCCATCGTGGAACCATAGCCACGATCCGTGAACTATAACTGTAGACATTAGCTCGAAGAAGGACTTCCTCAGGATACGGATTTGCAAACGTCGCTCTATTAGCCCGCTCGGGTTTTCAGCAGAAATGAAATATCGCCTCAATTCCCGTCCTGCCGTCTTTTGTTGAAATCTTGAGGTGACATGCAGGAAGCAATTATTACTAGAGTTCTATTCGAATTTTCGCATCAGGATGGTTATCTGGAAGTTATCCCATTCAGGAATATCTCAAGATTATCGTCGTCGCGTCCTGCTAAGCGGAGTTATGGCTAATTTTAATGTTTTCCATTGTGCTCCGCAGTGAATTATTACTCGGTAATGCAGTCACCAGTTTGTAATTTTGAAAATGCCATTTAGCTCATATTTCTTAAATGCTTCCCAGTGGCATGTCCCGAAGCATTTGCGAATTCTCGAAATACAGCAGCGAATTTCTTCGCATACTATCTATAATCGGCAATTACCAGAGCAGGTCCTACTTTAATCTTTCGAACGGTTTTTTTAATGCGAAAAATGGCTTGCGGGCGCGTACAGTTAAATTTTCTTGGATGGATTTTTTAATATAATAATTTCGATAATTTATACTGCGTTTCCTCGGTCGCGAGTCGGTTCGTTCGATTTAAATTAGCAATTTTTCGCTATAAAGGGGATTAAATCGCTATTTTTTATGC
The DNA here is from genome assembly GCF_020466585.1 of Dendroctonus ponderosae. Lineage (NCBI taxonomy): Eukaryota > Metazoa > Arthropoda > Insecta > Coleoptera > Curculionidae > Dendroctonus > Dendroctonus ponderosae. Next base: position 28,406 of record NW_026018794.1, read on the forward strand.
ACCGATATTAAAAGGAGCACGGGTTTTTCCCTTAATTGGGATATTTATCAATTTTTGCAATAAATAAGTTCGGTTTTCTTAGATTTTTCCATCGCGTAAAATGAGCCCCTAATGCCTCCGGTGATTAATATGAAAGGAAATAATTATGGCGAATGAATAAAAAATGGATTCAAATTTATCAAAGTACATCAAGCCGATTAATTACCATCAAGCATAAGTTTTATGCCACATTATTGAATTCAACAGTTTTCCATTGTCAGATAAATGCAAGAATGGCCGTTCTTTTCCGTATAAATACTTTAAGAAAAGCCCAAAGAACTTGCAGAAAAATACATATCGATAGAAGACTTAGAAATTAGTGCTCGGAATTTTTTTAAATTTGAAATTCGAATACTCGTTTAGTGGTTTATTCGAATAGTCGAATATCTAAACGAATATTCGAATACTCGAATAATCCAATGTTCGAATATTCGAGTATTCTAATAGTCGAAGTGAAAGGGTAAATTTTGTATGTATTTTATTATTAAAAAATGTCTGTTCTATGAGTTTTGATTTTCAGTCATCATAAGAAAGTGTTCAAGAATTTTTTAAAATTGTAACTTGTTTTTGCGGATTTTCAAGCAGATCGGCACATTTATTTACATAAGAGCTTTGGAAAGCATAGCAGATTTGGAAAATCACTTTTGAATCACGTCTGTAGAACAAAGTCTGCTTTAAGTTGAAACGTTTCAACTTTCAGCTTAATTATCAGATAATTCTCAGCAATTTTTTAAAATAGGGTCTTGTTTTCGAGAGGGTTTTTGCAGGCCGGATTTTAGCATTAATTTCTTCTGCAACCTGCGAACTGAGAAAGTCAATTTTTTCCAATTTTATAAACTGGCATTTGATTGATGAGGTGGTTTTTGCAGGCTGAAGTTTGGCATTTATTTGTTCCAAAGCTAACAAACTAAAAACGTTGCATTTATGTGTAATTTGTAGGGCCAAAACTGTTCTACTGGTACCAAAACTTTTTATTTTCATAATTCGGACATTTTCAAGAATTTTTAAGTTGGCAGAGGCTTTTGCGGATATTTAATCAAGTCGTAGTTTCACATTTGTTTACACAAAAACTTGCAAATTAAAAAAATATTGTTTGCATCACATTTGTAGGGCAGAGTCTGCTCTATAAGTGAAAAACGTTTGAATTGTCAGTCATAATCAAGCAATTTTCAAGAATTTTTCAAAATCTGTATCTTGTGAAGTGAGAACGTCAACTATGGATGCATTTTGTAGGCAAAATTCCTTCTGTGGGTGAACAAAATTCCAATTTTCAATCACACTTAGGACATTTGTGATAATTTTGTAAAATTGCGTTTACGACAGAAACTAAAGAACTGAGAAAGTCGCTTTTGTATAAATTTGGGAGGGCAAAGCTTGTTCTACAAGTGCCAAAAGTTTTTTTTTATTATAAGTCATCATAATGCAATATTCAAGAATTTTTTAGTTGCAATTGGTTTTTGCGGATATTTCAGGAGGCAGTAGTTAAAAATGTATTAACTGATGAACTTGCGAAGCTACAGACTCACCATTGTATAAATTTGATAAGACAAGGTGTGTTCTGTAAGTGGAAAATATTTTCAACTTTGAATAAGCCTCAAGAAAATGTCATCAATTTTTTTAGAAATTTGCTTCAATTTTGCGCTTCTCTTCTATGCAAGTCGCAGTTTATTCAATTGTTTCCTGAGAAAAATTCCCAGTCAAGGTTGGGATTCAGTTTTCGGTCAATTTTGTAGGAAATACTCCGTTTTATAAGTGGCACAAGTTTCTATTTTCAGTCTATTTCCCATTTTTTTTCAAATTTGGTATCTATTTTCTCGCAAATTCTATGAGTGAAAAACGTTTTGACATTGCCTGATCCTCAGGGAATTTTAAATGAATTTGGTTAGAACGTTGCTTGCATTTTGTGCTGTACTCATGCTGGGCGCAGTTTACAAGTTTTTTCACAGTTACTTACAGTTATTTCTTCAGAAACCACTCAAGTTAAGGACTGACTTTTGTATGAATTTTGTAGCAGTTTTATAATTGACAAAATGTCGATTTCCAGGCATCTTCAGGCTATTTTAAATTTGCGTTTGAATTTTGTGGTTGCTTATATTCATCTTTGTTTTTAATGAGCTTAGTGCAATGGAATTTAAGAGGATTAAAGGAGAAACTTAAACAGATTTTAAGTTTATTTCATCCAAGCTGGGTAAAGTCTAGTCACTGCCACTGTTCAGATTAATCAGCACAAAGCCATTTTTATATGAAAATCCATTCCGCCTAATATAATCGGCAAATGTCAGCCGATTCACCGATCCAAAAATACCAAAAATAAAAGATCTTTAACGATACGTGGTTTTATTGCATCATTCCGCATAGGTTTATCGGAAACATGAAAATGTCAGTGCATTTCACTTTTCCAGCAGTTCGAAACCACTACATGACATTTTGGTTTAAATTCAATCTCTTCGGTTCCATAGTTTATAACCGCATGCTTTCTCAGCCCTCAAACCGGCTCAAACTATCCATTATTTCACCCTTTTCGATAACCCTTCGACAGATGCGGCACGCGCCACTATACCTGTTGAAACTTGCTCCCTTCTAAGCGATGGTCATTCGCACCCCGGGGAACTCGTGACCTCAACCCTTCCCGAAACTGACCCATTTCTTAAGTGGAAAAAAACACTCGCCCCTCTTTTTCGTGGGAACTTGAGGAAGTCGAAGCGATTTTCATCCGGACGGAGAGTGTAAAGAATATTGATTGGATAATTCTGCATTTTACTTATTAGTCAAGTCCTCAGCGGATTTTTTTGCCATTCACGTTGAGTTTTTTAATTTGCAGAAATTGCTGACGCTTCATCCACCTCTATTCTCCCCCGATTCACTAACGGTCAATGAAAGTGGGACATTATTAGCCTTGGCTGGACCAAATGGTGTTCTAGTGGTGCAGTTGCCTCCCAGGTGTCCTCCTTATGGAGCCTTCGAAAGCAACAAGGAGCTAATCTATTGCAGGTAAGCATGCTTTGGACCACAGCGGACATTTCCGATTCACCCTAAAATATTCACCAAATAGAACCGAACGTCCGTAACAAATCCAGGCCACTCTCGTTTGGTCTTTGCCGATAAAAATTCGGCGACCATTTTAAATTAAAAATTAACCGAGCTCGTGTTTGAGCAGCCCGTCGAAAATCGGAATTTTATCGCGTTTTTTCTGATATTTATTGTATTTGTTCTTCGTCTAATGGTTATGGAAAATGGGTTGTGTCCGCTCCGATATTACGAGAAAACGCCATTAAATTTGTATTTGTGAGTTGTGGCAAGGGTCGCGATGTAAATCATCAGATACCGATCTCATTGCTCGGTTTTTTTTGATGATGTTTTCTGGTCACTTCCGAATGTTTTACTTTTAAAATTGTATAATCTGAGATTTGTGTTTTTGCTAAAATTTCATCTGATCATATTGGTTAGTCCATCTGGAGATTGATCTATTTAGAACGAAAGGCTGCATGTTATTACGCAAATTCAGTCCCAAAATGACTGAATTGTTGAGCATATAGATAAAAACTGAATTTATTTCCAATGAGAGTAACATTAAAGCAAATATGTAGTCGATGTCAGAGTAAAACCGTGCTACTAATTTATAAACCATTACGGTTAAATTATTTATGTATTTTTCCCATAAACCCTTCTGCTAAGTCAACTTTTAAGGATTATTAAGAGTGATTTAATTAAAGAAGATTAAATCAAGGTGTCGTCCGCACTGTCGCGAGAGGAAAACTAACTTTTATTTATCGCTATGCCGTGTTCAAACTTTACCATTAACATTTCAACTCTTATTTTAAGGACAGGGAGCATTTTTATTGTGGCACAGTGGAAAATTCTGAAACAATAATGATTTGGGCACAAATATTGAACAGTTTTCCAGGGGCAGTTCAAATTTAAACGTAAATTCTCTTAACGCATCTTCATCATATGAATTGCGTTTGATCGCAAAAACAACTTGTACATAATTGGAAACAGATTTATTTGTACTTAATATTTCTGGTAGGGTATGAAGATGCATTTATGATTCTCTTATGGAAAACGCAGCTTTTTTTAGTGCACTGAGTATTGTCTGAAGGTTTGCGTCAGAAAAGCAACGACACTAAGAATTATTTATTATAAATATCCAGGGTGTTTGGAGGGTTGTTGTTGTAAATGTATATGAAATATTTTCTAAGACGATTCTCGATTTTAAAATTATATAAAAAGTTTCTCTAAACATACATTAAAGGAGGACTTTAGGCAGGAAGAACTCCGAAGATGCTTCTTTCGCAATATGTTGTAAACAGCTAAACCCCAAACTTTCTCACGTTACTCCAAACGTTCGGACGTATTTCGAAAAGAAAATGTTAATTCAGACACAGTGAATTGTGTTTGTGTTTTTTTATTTAACAATATTTCCTAAACCGTTAAACAATTAATTTTATAACTTTCGTCCAAACATCAGGAAATATTTAGAAAAAAATATATCAGCTGGAATTTTAGCTCTTTTCTGAACACACTGCATAGCCCGTAATAGCGACACATCAAATTGGGTGTAAGTTTGTATGGATTGCATTAGGATTGAACCGGAAATTTCTCATTAGAAAAAAGTTGACATCGGCGAATTGTTTAATTTTTTCACGAAATTAAGTGTAAACCGGCAAGTTATTATCGAAATTAAACCGGTATTTTAAGGCGTTATCCCAAAAGCCGCAACACATAAATTGACAAAGTGAACCGAACGTTGGAGGTGCGAATCGGAGGGTGAACTTCGGTAAACTCAGGTAATACAGGGCGCTATATAGATAGATTAATTAATGAATAAATAATCAGGTGTTGATTATAAGATACACAGTCGGGGAGGTTTTCGGTATTTTCCCTTGTTTTCCCTCAGGTTCATTATGAATAAGCCACCGAGAATTGACAGGTTACTTTAGGACTTATTCGGGTAACTGGTTTGTCCAGGATTAATAAGTTTTGGCGAGTTTACAACCAGCGGCGAATTTTGTACGTGCAAAGAATATGTTTTGAGAACTGCATGTGAAGAACGTAATTTTACTGTTTCAAAGCTCAAGCTTTAGCTGGCAATTTGAAAGTAATGCTAAATTTTGCAAAAAAAGTTTGGTGTGAAAATAATCTACAAGAGATTTATGATATTTTTTCCTTCCTGTATTTTTTAACTAAATTTATTTTTCCTTTTCGCCTTTACTTCCCAAATAAACAGCACGACAAAATAAGCGTTACACAGCCAAATTTGTCTCAACTTTGGTAGTGGATAAATCCTGATCGCTTAGAGCGATTCGCTTTCTGTTTTAAGCGTTATCAAGCCGCATCAAGCATTTGTTTTTTTGTCAAGTGTTTTAATAAAAGCTACGCATTTCAGATCAATTTTCTACAGGGTTGCAAATAAAAAATTGCAAAATTTTTCAAAGTTTGGCATGCTTCTAGTTGCACGAAAAAGTGTATTTTTTGGTTCCCGATACCATAAGTTTAGAGATAAACCAAACATCTCAGAACGGTTTTTGATTTTTTTGGCCATCACTTCTATTTACAGGGTGATCTGAAAAAATCAACTTTTGGTCTTGCAACAATAACTTTTCTGCTCTTGGTCCGAGTTTCACGATCTAGAGCGCAGTTTGAAGCTCTTCATAGATAATTTTCGATAGAGAGAAGAGAAAATCGATATAAGGGGTTGTGCAAAATTATCCTTCTTTCTCATAGTTGTAATTTCCATCGTTTTCACCTCTTTCATCTAACGTAGTTTCTTTCCAAACTGTATTCACTTTCAGCCATCTCATTATCCAAGTTACTGCCGTTTTGTGTTTTTTCTTCAATTATGCCACTTGAATTATTTTTTGCGCTGCTATAGTCATCGTGTTTCAATTAATTGTTTAAAGCAACATTATCACAGTATTTTTGTATATTATCTCTTTTAATTATTTGAATTATTGGTTTTACCTTCCGTAAGGACTTTGTTAAAAATGGTCTCGCTTCTTGAACTCTGATTCGTTCTAAAAAAGTCACTTTCTCGGTGTTACTAAAAATAAACTATCAAAAAAATTAAAACTTTTAATAATAGTCGCTATATTCATTGTAACTTCTATGCAAGGCAAACAAATGTAAATAATTTCTTTATGTCCTGAGCCTGATTGTTTCGTTTCCACCGCATTACAGTGTAAATTTCGAACTTAATATGGAACAAAAGTCGAACTGGGATATCTTAGCGCTATAAGCGTTTCGACTTATTTATGAAAATCTACGTACAAACATGCAAAACAGGAGTTCCAGAAATGGCCATTAAGACAAGACATAACTTTGGACTGTAGATATAAAGCCAGCGTTTAAATCCAGTGGCAAATACCCGCGGCCACGATTCTTTTCGCCCATTAAAACAATATAATAATCCTAATAATGGCTCTTTAGTTAAGCCCTACACCGAACTTGAACAGTTTCGACTTGCCGGATTCCGTTATGCATATTCAAAGGGATAAGTTTGTGACGGTGCTCACCCTAGATAGTGTTTTTGTTTAGTTTTCTTATTGTTCCGTTTTACATATTCTGCTCTCTAATTGACTTGGCTGGAAATTGTTACTGCAATATTAAATTTCTTCCAGCTCCATCAATATCTTGATTATTTTCATTGCACACTGTGTGTGTGTATCCTCTTCAGCTACACTTCAGGAACGTAGTGATATAATCTGTTTTTGTCATACATTTACGTCGAATGTCTCACATGAAGGATTAGCGAGTCTTACGGCATACTACCTAAAAATTGATATTCAAGTCCATTTCTCCATTTCCAGCACATATGCAGAAAAAAGGTTTCCAAGGGATAATTAAGAATATAGGGAAAGCTGAACCTCTGGCCGTTCAAGCCCTTTGAAAAATGCCCGAATTTATCACGTTTAATTTGTATACTAATGTGTGTGCACGTGAGCGCTTTTTTAATTGCCGATATGTGCGGGGGATGAGGTTGCTCGAAAGGGGATGGGGTCAGGATACACGGTTTTGCTTTATATGGTGTATTTGTAATATTGTTAGAGGGTGGTAACTGAAAGAATTAATATGGAATGGGTTTGGGCGCTTCGTTAAATATTCCGGATAGGATGAAGCAATTAAGAAAACTTCACTTAATTCCTCGGTATATTTCCATTGCACTAAGCTCATTAAATCCCTAAAAGCAAAGATGAATATTTTCCAAGCGACTTAATCACACCACCCCAAAGAGCGTTTGCATGTTAAGGACGTTGTAAATAAATGCCTTTTAACGAAGGCTGGATGCATTTAATCAAAAAAACGGGAAACAGATCAACGCATAATGGAAAAATCAATGTCTACTGATACCATTTTCAAATACATTTTTGGCTTTCAGCCCTGTTTGGTTTTTTAAATTGGTATTTAAAAAACCGCTTTTATCTAATATATTAATTTCAACAAAACATTTATAAAAATGATTAATTTGTTAAATATGTATTTGTAATAAATGTTTGTTTGAGAAATTAACTAGTACTTCCATCTATGGATGTGCATGAATAAAATGTAAACAAAGTGGCAGTTATTGTAATGTTTTTTAGGGGAGCAAAATCGGAACAATTAAAAGCGCATTCGGAAGCTTCTCAAAAATTGTCTGAAGATGGCTGAAAATCGAAATTTTTTCCACAAATGGAATGCACTTTGCCCCGCCAAAATAAATACCAAACTTACGCCAGGATAAGCAACTACAAAATTCAACGACATTCAATGACTGGAAATCTACATTTTGTCAATTATAAAACGGCTACAAACTTAATTCAAAAGTCAGTCCCTAATTTGAGTGGTTTCTGAGAAAATAACTGTAAATAACTGTGAAAAAACTTGTAAACTGCCCCTGGCATGAGCACAGCACAAAATGCAAGCAACGTTCTAATAAAAATCGTTGAAAATTTCCTGAGGATCAGGCAATGTCGAAACGTTTTTCACTCATAGAACACATCTGGTCCTAAAGCAACTTCAAAATCAAAGAATTGAAACATTTTTCTCAAAAACCTTTTGCAACTTTGAGAAATTCTTTGAGATTCTTGAGAATATTGCATCATGATGACTTTAAATCAAAACTTCATACAAAAGCGACTCTCTCAGTTCTTTAGTTTCTGATTAAAGAAATGTCAAATTGCGGCCTGCTAAAACACGGTCGTAAAGTAAACGCAATTTTACAAAATTATCAAAATTTTTTTAAGCGTGATTGAAAATTGGAAGTTTGTTCACATATAGAAGGGATTTTCCCTACAAAATGCATCCATAGTTGACTTTCTCAGTCTCACTCTACAAGTTACAGAGAAAATAAATGCTAAAAACCACCACGAAAACCAGACGTAATTTTGAAAAATTCCTGAAAATTGCCTGATTATGACTGGGAATTGAAACGTTTTCCACTTATAGAGCGGACTTTGTCCTACAAATGTGTTGCAAAAACTATTTTTTTAATTTGCAAATTCTTGTGCAAATAAATGCAACGACTTGATTAAATAGCCCCAAAAATCTTACAACTTTAAAAATTCTTGAAAATGTCCGAATGAACAGTTTTGACCCTAAAAATTACACACAAAAGCAAAATTTTGCAAAATTGTCAAAAATTTCCTGATTATTTCTGAAAATCGAAATTTTGTTCGCTTAGAAAACGGTTTTCGTTATACAAAATACACCCGAAATTGACTCTCTCGCTTCGCAAGTTACGGAGCGAATACATACTAAACTGCGTCCTGCAAAAGCCACCTCGAAAAAAAAATTAAAATTGTGTGACAATTTTTCAAAAGCGAAACGTTTGTTTCTTATGGGACTTTCCGCAGCAAAATACATACAAAAACGACTCACTTCGTGAGTTACTTAGTATGCTGATAAATGCGATACTCCGGCCTGTAAAGTCACCTCGCAATCCAAACGAAATTTTCGAAAATCCTCAAAAATTGCTTGATCAGGTGGAAATTAATACTAAACTCGTGAAAAACCACCACGAAAACCAGAAGCAAGATTGAAAATGTTTTGAAAAATGCTTGATGATGTCTGAAATTTTTCTTCTATGTAGAGCAAAATTTGCTTTACAAATGCGTACATAAAAGTGATTTCCTAAAGCAGAAATTTCCAGAGCAATTAATTGTGCAAATCGACTGAATAACTTGATGAAATTTTAAAAAATTGTCTGAATTTTCTCTTCTAAACTTGTTTTTGGTAGTTATTAACACAAGCGGCATCGATGTTGGATAAAGTCCTCCCTGTATATTTCCGATTAATCGCAAAATAAACGATTGGGCTCGGGCCAGTTAAAGTAACGTACTAATAATTAAATACCCATTGCCTGGTTGTCATCAAACATATTTCTTTCCAAATGGTTCGTACATCTTTTGTCACTGTGTAAAATATTCAGTTAGACTCCATCACGTTTGGCGATCGTAAAACGAATGCGAATCGCAAATGGCTTTGCGACATGCAAGTATTTCTCAAGCATTCTTTGCTCTGAACAGTGGTGAATTGAGCAAACTGGTTTAAAACAGCCACTAAAAGTGACCCCATTTGGTTCTTCATTCAGGAGAGTTGATCTCGTTTTTACAGCTTAGCTAGTTTTGTTTGTTCTTACTGTGCTTAATTGCTTAAGAAAATAATATAAATGTTGCACAATTGAACAGTGTATGATTGCCATTTGTTTAAAACGCAGGGAATACGGAAAGTGGATTGAGTCCTGTCCTGTCGCGAAACAGCATACATCATCTCTTTCCCGTGGCGCTTAAGCCATCAACTATCGTAAGATATTGAAGAAGAAACTTAAGACTTACGTTCTAGGGCAGGTATATCGTTTGAGTACGTATATCACATTTCCCATGGGATGAAATGCGACTTTCGGGCTATTTCTCTGGAATAGTTTTAGTGAATAATCATGTTTTTGGATGAACTGGAACGTGAACCGGAATCTTATGACCAAAACTCTTCGTGCAGACCCCAAAACTGCCAGCTGTTGTTTTTATTGACAGTTGCCTCGGCCCACTTCTAAATGAGCTTCGACTTTTTGCCGCTGCTCCTAAAACTCGTTTTTGTTTTTTTTTCATATTTTTCAACGACGAGACCCAAATAAAATATTCATCCCTTTAAACAACTACCGCCCGAAAAGTAAGATTTATCGACGGAGGTAGCGGTCAGCTACATCGGAAAACAAAAGGGTTGTTTTTAGAATTAGAGGGTGGTTTTTTACGACTCCGGAAACGGCCGGGGGATGAGGGTTGCGGCCGCAAAGGCTTTCTTTTGTTTTTGCCGGTAGTGTATCGATGATTTAATGGGGAGAATGGAGAAATGACGGCTAATTCTGAGGGGTGAGTTTTTGTATGGATTTTCAAGAGGGCTGAATTCGGATGTTGCCCAGTGGTTTCGTCGAATTTATCTCAATGCAAAAGTATTGCCAGTCAATTTAATCCGCAATCTAGTGTTTTGGGTTAGTTTTTCCACGTGTTGCGTTGAAAAACTCTTGACCCAAACTAACGGAAAAATAATGGTGCTCGACTGAAACGCGACAGGAAAATATTATTAGATAAGGCATTATCCTAAACAAGCTTGTAAAAGATATAGCATGCGACACCTTGCCGGATATCTGAAACTTCCAAAGTGCAATTAGGTACAACGGGTCTCGCTGCGATAAATTACGGCATATTTCTATACCAGCGTAAAGTTTAAATAACGTCACCGTAATGTATTCCGAACTTGTGCAATATAACACTTCGTATAATGTAGACAGTTTGGAAAATTTCGCCACTAATTTGTAAATTTCA
>NW_026018794.1:40236-70516 GCF_020466585.1 Dendroctonus ponderosae
GCAAAAATTTTCCGCTGATGACTGAACATCGAAACTTTTTTCACTTGTGAAACAGGCTTTGCTCTATAAAATACATTAGAAAACAAATCTCTCCAACAAAACGCAAATTTGATTTTTCAAATGAAAAATTTCAGAAATTACCGGATGATGCCTGAAAAAGTAAAACTTTGTCCACTCATAAACGGGGCTTTGCCCTACAAAATGTACTTAAAATACACCTTGCCTCGCAAATTATACAGAGCAAATAAATGCTAAACTCCGGCCTGCAGATCCCATCTCGAAAACAAGAAGCAATTTTGAAAAAAATGTTGAACATTGCTTGACAATTCCTGAAAATCGAAACGTTTTCGCTTATACAACATACTTTGCGCTATAAAATACGTGCAAATGCGACTCTATCAGTTTGTTAACTGCTCAATAGATAAACTCCGACCTGTAAAAACCAAACGCGAATTTGAAAAATTGTCAAAAATTTTCTTAAGTTGTCGACAAATCAAACATTACTCGGTTTATAGAAGACACATTGCTCTTCAAAATGCATAAACAATTGGCTCTCACTTCACAAGTTTGGAAGGCAATAAATGCCTCCGGCCTGCAAAAGCAACCTCGAAAAGCAGGCGCAAATATGAAAACATTTTAAAAATTTTCTGATCAGTGAAAATCTAAACACCGTCCACTTATAGAGCACTTTGTTGTACAAAATCCATACAAAAGAGTCTCACCTCGTTGGTTTTTGAACAAATTTGAAACAAAAAAAACACAAAAGCAATTTTGGAAAGTTGTCAAAAACTACCTGAAGGCGGCCGAAAATCCAAACTTTGTCCACTTGTGATGGGAAATTTAAGCTAATTTTATATTCTCAAGCGTTGTACTGCCTTAAATCTCTTTGATCCATAGGTCGCTTGAAACCGATGAAATCCTAAAAAGTTTATGGAGAACATTAGAAAATCCAAAGAAAAGTACCAGAGTATGTTATTTCAACTATCCCACTAATTTCTATCAAGAGAAAGGGGCAAATGGTGAGAAACAACAATGTATTAACTTTAGACTGGAAATAATAAAAACCCTTTTAACAGTGGACATCGTTTTTGTTTTAAGTGTAAAGTTTTATATGTCGTTTTTCGCCCAAAAGGATATTGCTCATTAAAAAGTTTCCGAATCGTATTAATTAATTTTTAGAGACGGGCAAACTTTTTGAAATTTGCGGAAAAGCTTTCGGCATCATTAAATATAATATTTGTTTGCATAAGTTGTGTACGGTTGAATAAAGCGGGTTTTTTTCTAGCTCGATTTCCAGAAAACCTCGTAGAGTAGAAGTAGGTGGTAATAATACAAAATAATTGAAATATGCAGCCAGCGCCTTCCAAAATAAATAATTACCCGAAATTACGCTCCAGTCACACTAAAGAGTTATGTTAGAGTTTGGAGGAGAATTTTGCAAGTATATCATTTTAAAAGGCGCTGTTATGACTGAGGTAATGGCTCTTGTTTTGTACTTTGGAAGGCAGGTGGAGGCCATATATTAATAGTGAGGAACAGCGTGGCGTTTTCTCTAAATGTAATAATTTTATATGGTTTGCGTATACCAGAATGGACTCAAGTCGGTTGAGTGCGAAACATGCAAAATCCACAAAGCAAATAAATAAATTATTAATGTTACCGGAGCGAATAAACTTGGTCTTCCTTGGTTTATCTCGGCTAATTGCCAGCATTCGCTCAAATAAAGGAGGTGTTTTCAAAAAACTGATTTTTATTCGTTTCCAATGCGTCTAGCTAAAGCCAAAATTGCTGTCTTTGTGAAACCATTTCTGTTGATTAAATCACGCAATAAGTGGACTTTGCAGGTGTCGTTTATTCTTTTCTATCCACTAGGATGCCATTGACAAGCGAAGCAAACGCCCGAGGGCTTTAAGAAATGCTCTAAATGACTTAACACCCAGGTGCCGAAATGAACTTTTCCAACGTGAGAAATTCATTTGAGCAGTCAATGAGATGCCGTAAAAGCGGCGACTTAATGAAAATTTTTCTGCGGGTGATATTTCCTTTTTGTCCGTTCCGTGACTTGTCGAACCAGATATTAAACATCTTCATGGGGCAGGAACGACACAAATTGCATGAAGAATGGTTGTGCCTTGATTTGTGATTAATCGCACTTTTCCTATCCTTTGAATATATTTTTTTTAGTTACAAAAGCCCCACAGTGTTGTGGTATTAGGCTGCAGAAAGGAAAAAGATGAGTAAATTTTTCCGGGAAATGCAAAGTTGAAAATCGGCTGTTGGAAAATAGTCGTACTTTTTCAAAGCCAGCGCTTTACAAATGCAAGTTTTCTTTAGTAGCTTCTAATTCAGTGGAAATCAACTGAATATTGGTGTTTTTGGGATATGAAAATGCCAGTAGGTACCAATGAAACAGAATTCTAGTCCAGAAAAACTAGTAGAAAATGGTTATAGTTGAGATTAAAGCGAAGAAAATGAATTTTAGTGCAGCAAATTAAATTTCATTGTGCAGCAAAAGCTCATCAAATGAACAATTTTAAGAATACTATGAATTTTAAACATATTTAAATTGTTGGCATTTTTTGTTTTGTGGTTTGTTGTACAGAAACAGCTGAACAGAACATATCAAAGGATAAGTTTTCCAGAGCGACACTTGACATGAAAAAGATATTTAAAACATCCCCGCTGTGGAATTAGATTTTTCATTTAAAAGAATAATTCTTCGTAAAGAGCGAGATATAATATGCATGTAGGTATATTTAAAATTCTTGCACATATTTCTCTCGGCGGCAGCCGCAAAAATAAAAACCAATTTGCATTCAAAGGCACAAAGGACAAAGGGATGGGGTTTCCAACCCTTTTACGATTCTGCACGGAGGAAAAATATCATAAAACACCGGTGGTCAGTAAAAATTAGAATGCGAGACCGCTGTCATTTTTAATGTTCAAGAATCCGACTCGCACTTCTACGTCCCCAGTTGTGATCTGGGGATGAAATGGGGATGGACGCCGGAAAATCCGGCTTGTGTGACACGGATCTTTACTAAACGCATTTGGAAACATCCAAGACTCGATTACTCTTCACCTCTTCTAATAAAACTATGAAAATTTACGAGGAAAAAGTACCAGGAAGGCGGAATTTCTCGAATTAAATTAATTGAAAATGAAATAATCAGCCGAAGTTGTAAATGGACTCAGGGAGGAGTATGTTATGCCTTTAAAGCACCGCATGTCGTATTATTTTTTGCGATTTGTGCACAGTGTAAGCGTAGCGCAATTTTATCCAAAAAACATTAAAAACCGTACAAAGTTTCACTATTTTTTGCTCTTTTGGAAAACATACTGCCTGTGCTCAAAAATTACCGATAATTATCGAAAGTCCTTCATTCCTCATTCTAATTGTAAAGTGCAGTTTTTTTGTTTTTAAATTTCATGAACTCGACTGATTTCCTCCTAAATTCCAAGTCTTGAAAGTAGTTTTAAAAATTGCCTGATGGTGGTTGAAAATACAGTTTCTCAGTAAATAAATGCACTTCGGCCTGCAAAAACAATCTCGTAAACCGACGACAATTTGAAAAATTGCCCGAATATGACTTATACGAGTAGAAGTGAATTTTCTCCATCAAATGCATTCAAAATTGACTGTTTCGTACGCCAAGTAACGGATCAAATAAATGTTAAACTCCTGCCTCCCAAAAACCGTCTCGAGAACCAGGCTCAATTTTGAAAAATTCTCAAAAATTGTCTGATGATGATTGACAATTGAAAATATTTCCACTTGTAGAACAGACTTTACCCCACAAACTACATGCAATAGGGACGCTCTCACTTCATTAGTTTCTGAATAAATAAATACCAAACTTCGGCCTGTAGAAACAACCTCGTAAACCAAAGGCAGTTTTGAAAAATTATCAAAAATTGCCTGATGGTGAATGAAAGTAGACACTTTCTTCACATATAGAAGAGGTTTTGACTGACAAAATGCATCTAAAATTGACTCTCTTGCTTCGCAATTTACAGAGGAAATAAATGCTAAACTCCGACTTGCAGAAACCATCACGAAAACAAGAATCAATTTTTGGAAAATTTTGAAAATTGGCTGATGATGCCTGAAAATTGAAACTCTCTACGCTGATAGAACATATTTTGCGCGAAAAATTACAAAAGCGATTCTCTCACTTTGTTAGTGCTTGAAAAAATAAATGCCAAACTGAGGCCTGCAAAATCAATCTCGTAAACCAAAGGCAATTTTGAAAAGTTCTCAAAAATTTTCCAATGATCACTGAAAAAGTTAACTTTTTTCACTTACAAAGCAGGGCTTGCCGTATAAAATACATTCAAAACCAACTCTTTGACGCTGTTACTTTTTGAATTGATAAATATCAAACTCCGGCCTGCAAAACCAATCTCGTAAACCGAGCGTAAATTTGAAAAATTTTAAAAAATTTCCCGGTGATAAATGAAAATTGAAACTTTTTCACTTTTTCAGTCTTTGCCCTATAGAATACACTCAAAAATTAATCTCTCACTTTTTTAGTTCTTAAATAAAAAACTACTTATACAAACGCATAAACCGAGGGCAATTTTGAGAAATTCTCAAAAATTTCCCTCATGACTGAAAATCGAAACTTTTTTCACTTATAAAATAGGCTTTGCCCTACAAAATACATACAAAGCAACTCTCTCACTTCTGAGGTTCCTAAATAAAAAAATCCAAACTAGGCCCTGCAAATACAATCTCGTAAACTGAGGACAATTTTCTTGGTTATGATTAAAAATCGAAACTTTTTTCGCTTATAAAACAGGCTTTTCCCTATAAAATTCCTTCAAAAACGACTCTCTCACTTTGTTCGTGAATAAATAAATGCCAAACTACGAACCGCAAAAGCAATCTCGTAAACCCAAGGCAATTTTGAAAAATTCTGAAAAATTTCCCGGTGATGATTGGAAGTCGACACTTTTTCACTTATAAAACAGTATTTGCCCTATAACCTACATTGTTAGTTCTTAAATTAAAAAAAAATTTCAACTACGCCCTACAAATACAATCTCATAAACCGAGGGCAAATTTGAAAAATCCTCAAAAATTTCCAGGCGAAGACCGCGAAAATCGAAATATTTTTCGCTTATAAAACAGGCTTTGCTCTTTAAAATTCCTTCAAAAACGCCTCTCTCACTTTGTTTATTCGTGAATAAATAAATACCTAACTCTGGCTTGCAAAAACCATCACAAAAACAAGAAGTAATTTTGGAAAAAAATTTAAATTGTCTGACAATGCCTGAAAATCTGAACTTTGTGCACTGATAGGAGAAACTTTTCCCTATTAAATGCATAATAAATGCGGCTTCCATAATTAAAAAAACTCAATTTTAAAAAAATTGAAGATACCTCGCACTTTTAGAACAGACTTTGCCCTTCAAAATACATTTTCAAATGCAGAAGAACTTTTGTGTCATTTTATTAGTTTCCAAATAAATAAATGGCAGACTTCGACCTGTAAAAACAACCGCGTACTCATGCGCAATTTTGAAAAATTGTTAAAAATTGAATATTAATGACAAAAAATCAAAAATTTGTCCCCTTATTTGGGTCTACAAAATGCATCCAAAATTGACTCTCCGATCCGCAACAATCACCATGAAACAAGAAGCTATTTCGAAAACATGCCGAAAATTGTCCGGCGATGCCTGAAAATCGAAACGTTTTCCACTTATGGAAGGGACTTTCGTCTACAAAATCAAAATTTGACCGTATCCATGACGCCTTAAAGTCTCGAAAAACTCACCAGGTCTCTTTTCTTATCTACTAATTATCTGAAAATTTACGCAGGGTTAAAGTATTCATAATATTTTCTTGGTGGATCAGTAAATATCACCTCGTATAAGACATGCTCAAGTCCAATGCCTGCAGATTAACTTTCCCGTTTCACAAATCTCAATAAGACTCAAAAGTTAGATATTTTGATTTACCTAAAAGTACCTTGGATCGTTCCAAAAGAGAACCATTAGGAGGGGGCATTTAAATACCTTAGCCCCGGAATTTCTGCCACTTTAAGCCTCGTTCACGCATTCCGCCTAATCTTGCGCTAATTTTATCGTTTTTTTATGCAAATTTGCTCGCCGCCGATGCGGCCAAATCTTCGTGAATGTGAGATTACCTAACCTATGCTTTCTTAGTTATAGTTAAGAAAATCAGTAGCGCAGATTTCAATTGTTGCTACTATACAGGCCAAAAAAACGTTTTTTTGCGGGAGTAGATTAAAGTTTTAAAAGCTCTTCTTGTTTTTCTCATCTAGGCAAATTTGTTGAGTAGTAGTTTTTCCGTTAATTTACGATCCGGTTTTAAGCTTTATTTTCTATTGTTGCAGTTTTTTCTTACCAACCTGATGGACTTGGTATATTTACAGTTAAGATTGTTGTCCAACTCCAGTCCAGCCAGTGAACAAAGAGTAAAGAGAAAATATTGTGTTTATGTTGAGAAATGTGTAAAATGAACGTCTATGAGCAACATAAGCGTAACGAAATACAGTCTAAAGAGTTTGAATATTCATTCCCGCAGAATACTAATGGAGACAAAATGAGCCAGAATCCGTTTTTATTATTGTTTACGACTTTGTGGTAACCCAAAAGCGGATTATGATATGAATTAGTTTCATATTTTACCTGGCTGAGCGGGAGCTTGCACCCCAAGGATTTACATCATATATTTTTTTTCCGTTAAACTTCGTTTGCCCCAGCTTTTCAATGTAACTCTTCCATGAATGGTCAGATGCAAAAGTGCGGCGGTCCAGAACGTAATGGATGGTTAGGCGGTCCATTTTATTAAGATCTACCGGTTTTTACTTAATTTCTTTTGTGCCACTTAGGCCCCACCTTTCCATAATATTTCTCAATCAACCCATTTAAGTCATATTCACACTAATTACGGTAAAGAGCGCTAAAAAGCAAGACGTCACCGAAATTATTATTTAGCACCGGAATGTGTCACACAACCGAAAATCGCATTGCGGAGACGGTAATGGGGTAAAAGGGTAAAAGAGGACTGGAAATTAAGAAATATTGTTGCAAAAAGAGGTTGAGTGCAATACATAAATAGGCGGTTTTGCCTCGAAATTCCAACAATGAAAAGGTATTTATTCATTGCTAAATAGAGTTGAATCTCACAAGCATCTAGGATTAATTTTTTATTGCAGTATGAGATGGGACGAAGGCGTGGAATATAAATGAAACAAACAAAATATTTGATTTTTGTGTTTGCTAAAATTAGGAATATCATCGTGATTGAAACGCTTCTTACTGTTTACTACGCATTTTTTAATGGAATGATGCATGCGGTGCAACTTATGGTACCTCCAATAAACTAATGCAAGGCGAACAACATAAAATCATGAAAATATTTAGCAAAAACAGATTCATAAATGAAAAACGCCCATTTAATGTAAAGCAGTTCCATTTTCAACTACCTATATTGAATCGCCATAAAAATCCAAGAGAAAAATACATTAATTCGACAAGCACAACAGGAAATAGAAGCATGCAAATACCGAAAATATTTTGAAACAAGAGCTACAAAAACTTGTTATTATTTAGCTATATAGACTTTTAGCAATGTATTTAGAGATTTAAAAGAGTTATGCGATCGTGGGCGGAAAGCAAAAACAAGAGTCAAAGACTCTAACAAAGAGAACGCATGGGGCTAAGACAAACCAATTAATATTATATAAATATGATGAAAAATCAAAGTATGATTTATATCCACAGAAAAAAATCCAAATTTTATGGACAAATTCTATATTTTTCTCTGTTTATGTTCCATTGTCTATGTACGGGTGATTTTATTGATCTCTATAGTATGCCTATTTCAAAGGCCTCATAAAATGCATATTATAAATAAATTTTAAAAAAATTTAAAAGTTTGTGACATAAGTGATTTTTTATTAAGTTGTGATATTTTGCCCGTTATTTAGCTCTTCAATTCGTTCTAGTTGGGTTTTGAAGACTTCAAAGTTTAAGTGGCCACACAATAAAGAAATCCCGGAGCGTAAAATCGGGAGAACCAGGAGACCATTCTGGTGTTTCCCTTTTTTCAGTCAATGTTCCTGCGTAACTGTAATCCAACTGATAGTAATAATATTTAGTCTCATATACATTTATAAAGTCAAACAGTGACAGAGTTATTTTACATTATATTACATTTATAATACATTCTTTTTCTCATCACAGATGACAACAAAAGAAACATACAGCAGAAAATATTTCAGATAAATTGTACATAATTCTGGGCGATTCATGTTTTGAAAAACTTTTTGCTGGATGTTTTGCCTCGAAAAATGTATCTGCATAAAATTATGTTTTTTGTATTTTCAATTTTCTCATGAAGTTTTGTTTTTGAAATTTTGCTTCTAATTGTATTTTCGTTTGTAAAGATTTAATATTGATTTTTTTAGCTACTCGTTTAATTTTATCTGAAAATCCAGGAATTCTTTCTACGATACTAATTAAGAAAAGCTTCCGAAGTATAAGCTATCCGAAGTATAAGACGTGAGAAAATGTTATCTTTCTTTTAAAGACAAAAATATTTTGTGGCAAAATGCTCAACAAAAAAGTTGTGAAAATCAAAATGTGGCGGAATTCTATCCTGTTGACTCCTCAATAAAGTTTCAACCAAATTTCTGTCATTCTCATACTGTTCATAAATTCTCACTGGTTTAACATAATTTTCACACAGATCGCGGTCGATTTCACCATTGAAATTACCATCATTAAACAAATATTTAAGAAGAATTCAGGGGTTGTGTAACTGCGTATTTAGACTTCTAATCAAATAAGAAATACGCTTATGGCTAAAGAGAAAATTATGTAAAATCGTGCATGGCGTCGCTTCATTTAATTCCTGATTAAGTTGAGTTTTCGATGCTTGGAAGAATTTTCCGAGATTTTCTCTTTGATCAGGCAGCATCTAATGTCCTAAGTTGATTCCTTTAATTGCTTTAAACTTCCCTATTAACTTCTTGTGCGGTTCATAAATGACAATGTTCCTCATCTCCATAAAGAAAACAATTTCAAATCGATCTGCAAGTGATTAATTTAGTTTTTGATTGAAATTTTGGAATATGAAGCACAAATAGAAAAAAAACGGAAACATTGTCATTAGGAAATGTGAATCTCCTTTGTACACTTGCATGAAAGACATACTTTTGTGACCGGAATTAATGAAGCTTTGGTTTTGGCTGGGACAAGCTGATTCAAAATGTTCCGAAGCTTGATTCGTTTTTGAAAGGTTTCCGAAGTTAGGCCGCAATCTCACTCGTGCTATTTAAAAAAATCAATAGAGATGCTTCAGATGGATTTGGTAGAAAATAGCTGTTAATAATATTCTCAATTGTCTTGCCCCAACATGACTTTGCATACTTTTCGACATATTTATACTTTCTTTGTATTCATTATTATTTCCATTCCGTTTCGAAAAATAGATGAAAATAAGTCTATTTTAGGAGTTACAGTTTGGATGAGCGCCTGTTAACATGCAACGATACGATACAAGTTAGACGAGTTAAATTTCATCCTGGAAGCATTACGGACACCCACATTTTGGTTTTAACTTCGGATAACACTCTCAGGTAAGCACCAATTCGGCTTTAGTTACTGTGCCATAACTCTGTTTTTTTTTTCAGACTCTATCAAATCGAAAATAATGAAGCTTTCAGCGTAGGAACGTATCCAATAGGAGAAAGTCCAGGTGGGCTGTTTCCCGGCAGTAAAATCTCATTCTTGGATATATATGGGGAAATTGCTGTGGATTTTGATTTTGGCTTTCCCGAAATCGTCGAAGAAGCCGCCATTTGGGAAAGTTTGAAAAAAATGAATATCAGCCAAAGCGAAAAAGGTAAAACATCCATAAAACGAAGCAGGGTTTATGCCACTTGAATTTCAGGCGACCGGTTTAAAAATGGGTTTAAGTCCAAATATGGAACGAAAGTAACTGCAAAACCGTATGAAAAACCGCAGAATAACACAAATGCCGATCAACTGAAAGAACTCGTCTGGCCTGTCTACATTTTAAGGGGCGATTTTTCAGTTTTCAGCATCAACATTGATCTGAAAAAACGGTAGGTTTGTCTCAGGAGAGTAATCTCAGATCTATATGGTAGCATATTTCAGCATTAGAGCAGTTCTTAGAGGCCCATTTCCGACCTCTCAGCTGCCAAGCATGGTTGAGAACGAAGCGTGCTCTATTATCGCTCTAAAAACCGTTCCTGAAATGCTATGCATTGCCGGCTCTAATGGAATTCTCACTCACGGTGTACTACTCAATATTGATGAAACAGAGCAAGAACAGGTATAATGAAAAATGCAATATGTAATTAAAATTAGTAACCATTTGATCAATTTTAGCTCAAAGCAAAATCCCCAGCAAACGCCCCGGAAAAGGAACTTCTAGTGTTTGAAACTGTCGAGTTGGAACTTGGACTGACCATAGCGCAAGAAAGCGAACATGAAGAGCTCGTTAAATACAAATGTCCGATTTTCCTGCGAAAAGACGACTCAAAAGCTTCCAGATATTTTGCAACGCACAGTGCAGGTGTGCACACGATTAACTTAAATTGCGTCGATGACTTGCACAGTTTTGTCTTCGGACCCGAAGGTAAAAAGTTCATTTAAAAGCGAATGTGCGAATCAGCTAGCCAAAATTTCTAGATGCGAAGCCATCGTCTGACATATTCATGCATCCCACTTCCGCAGAGTATTTGGTGTGTACCAAAGTTTTGAACAGTGAAAAATCGAACACAGTAATAGGATTTGCGCTATATTACGAGCCCACGTCGATCATCGCTATTTTGAGCGATGGCAGTGTGGTCACTTTGGGCATTTTGGCCGAAACTATTGCCCCTAAGGACCAAAGTATGATCAAATCTGAATTGGAAGATTCACAAATTTGTTCCCCATTGAAAAAGGTTTGTTGGTTGGTTAATCGCTTCAAAACTAACATGAAAAAAACTATGGCAAAGATTGGAAACAACAATTTACATAATCATATTATGCAAGAGCAAATTTTTAATTTGGTAGTTTCATGGAAGCTTTGGAAGTAAAACTTGCAGCTTCAGTAATAGCGTCCTTCCCCTCTTTCTCTGATATCTTATTAAGTCAAAAAACGGCAATATAAGTTGCTTATATGTAAAACTGCCTTTGGCTAAAACCGTCTACCGCCTGTTTCACTTTTTAATTTCATTTTTGGAAAAAAAACTGCTGCAAAAAGTTTTCCTTCATACTTGCTTTAGTCAGCAAAGTTCCCACATCAATGGTTTCCAAAAAGGTAACACAAAAGTTGTTTATTTGACGCCCTTAAAAGAAGATTTTAGTTATATCAATTCCTTAGAGGAGTTTTTTACAGGCAGAAATGTATTCTTGCGTTATTATTAATTTATGACCTAAACTTTCAGATGTTAAACGAGCCATTTGACCAGTATATCCAGAAAATCTTAAAGAAAGGATCGAGTAGACCGTTGTTGAAAATATCTACTTCTTCCAATCACCCACCTGAAGAATGCTTCGATGTGAGTGTTCAAATATTTCAAACGAAACACTCTTTATGATTTATGTGATTTTATTTAGTTGTTACAACGTGCAGCAGCGATGTTTCGTGAAGAACACGTTAAAAATCTGGGAAAAGCCAAAGAGGAATTGGAAAAACGAATGCATACTCTCAGGCTATTGAAGCAAGCTCAGAAACAGCAAATTGAAGAAATGAACGTTACTAAGGACGAGCTGAGGGAAAAAGCCGAAAATCTGGCAGAGAAATATGAAGATATTAACGACAAGCAGGAAATGTTGTTAAAAAAGTGCGAGAATCTTATAATGTTGGTATCGAGGAAAAGAACGGAACCGTCAGATGCAGAAAGCAAATTTTTGAGAGATTTGGAAGAGTACAATAATAGATGTGCTTCCTTTCAAACCGTTATCGATAAAGTGAAAAATAAAACTAAATATCAACAAATTCAAGTAAGATTATTCTACCATTCAGTGAAATCATTTAAAGACATGTTTTTTAGATACAAAATTGGAAATCTCGAGAAAACAAAAAAATTCCTGCCATCGGCGAGATGCAAGCAAACACAATTAAAGAAAGCGTCCGTGAATCGTAAGTATTAATTTTACAAATTGATTTTTGCATTAACTACAGCTTTTTTCTGTTCCAGTACGAGCAAAATCAACGAAATGGTAAAGCAGGTAAATGAATATAAAGCTCTGTTAAGTTTGAAATAAAAATGAGTTAAATTTGGTATCAATAAAATATGTTTTGCACTTGCCTCAAATGCTGATATAATGATTTATTTTAACAGCTAAATATAAAATACAAGTGTAGGGTGTTTGTTATCTTTTTTATTCCACTATTGCCTGTCTGTGAATGATCCTATACTATTTTATTTTAACAGTTAGTTCAATCACGATAAATACTTTATAAATTTTTAGTTTATTCCAGGTTTGTTGTTGGTGTTCCATTCAAATTCAATACGTTTTTTGTATGTGGAAAGCGCAAAACTAAAGTATCAATAGCCAAGAGTCAAAAGTCTATATTGAGCTCAAACTCCTCACTACTGTGCATAAATAACAATTTTAAATACGAAATTGCGCTCTGACTCAAACTCTTGCAAGTTGTGTCACTTTATCGGCGTCTGATAAAGACTAGAATGACTATGCAAATGCACCATTTTTTTAGTGTTTTGACTATAATTCAGGAGCGATTTGAAATGGACAACTAAACTGTTGTACGCATTTTTCCAAGATATACAGCTGTTATGAGTAACTGTTTAATTATTGTCTTTGGTCGGGTGCCTAGATTTTCGGTTTTAGTGAGATTATTTTTTTCTTTCAACTTGTTTCCAGACTACCTACTAGAAAATTATCTATTTTGTACACGTAAAAGGTGCCTTTGTTCTCTTTTTCTAAGGTTTAAAAGAAAGCCGATGTTTTCTTTAAAATTGGTGAAGACGCATCACCATACAATCTTCCTTTTTACTGATGTTTCTTGATCTTATTAGACAAAATTACAACTTTGGCATGAAATAATCTGTAGAATTTGCTGTGTTCGTATGTCCGTTTAGCTTCCCAACGCCCTGTTTCTTAAAAGAAACGAGTTTTGAGGGCTCAAAGTAAATCGTTCAACAATTGTGCATAGAACATAAACACCCGTTTAGCACAAAATAACTTCAATATTTAAAAAAGAACTGAACTGAAGGCCGTTAAACTTCAGAAACTGCTGTAAATAATGCGCAATTCAACCTTACCAACTTTCTGCCTCTGTCCCCATCTGAAAAAATTCATTTTTTATCATGATTTCGGGCTTGGGGAAGTCTCCATTAATTAAACTTAAAAGTGTTTAAAAAATAGCTTTAATAAACTTGCTTAATCTAAACATATAAACCACTTTATCACAATAATCTTAACGCTTCATAAAATGTATGAAGACGAAATCAAGAAGTGTTCTCGGTTAATAATTAAACATTCAACTTGCTAAATGGCAATTTTAGCGCTTTGCAATAATGCAGATCAATAGATAAAGTTAAACAATAATCGATAAGACTTCCACATCTTAACAGAACCCAAAGTTCGGCATTTTGCGGTCAATAGTCTGGAAAACGTAGGTCTAGCTTAATAAGAAAATATCGTCTAAAGTAAGGAGGAATCGTTAAACACCGCTGCGTTAATGCTCGACCAAGGGTCCCCAAAAGTACTTGGA
The DNA here is from genome assembly GCF_020466585.1 of Dendroctonus ponderosae. Lineage (NCBI taxonomy): Eukaryota > Metazoa > Arthropoda > Insecta > Coleoptera > Curculionidae > Dendroctonus > Dendroctonus ponderosae. Next base: position 53,972 of record NW_026018794.1, read on the forward strand.
AATTCTCTCCTCATCTTCTGTAACGAAGAAGTCTCTTCCATGCTTCACAAACTCTTGACTGCTGATTCTTCCATCTCCATTAGAATCGATGGCTCTGAACGCTAACACTGCGTCCATTTCTTTCAGTCCTAGCACATTGAAAAACAGCTTAAATTCCTCCACTGTTATTTGACCTGATGCATCCTTATCCACAGCCTGCAGCAAAGATGCAAATTATTCGGTTAATAAGTTAAGTTAAAGGAAAGATTATCAGATTTGAAAATAAAACGGACGCTGGCTTGATGTACGTACCTTGAATAAATAGGGCAGGAAAGAATGAGCACGTCTCACAAGCCTTTTATCATTAAGCACATGATGCATATTCTCCAAGAACCTTTCGACAGATATCAGGTTGTAGGCCGTAATTTCTCCAAACTGCTTCTCCCATAGATCCTAAAAAACCCCGTGGTTCAAAAACATCTTACGGCCAAAAACAAAGTGAAACTTACCTGTATAACTTTATAAAATTCCTGTGTATGTTTCTCACTGAGGTGCCCCAAATCCACAAAACCATCAGCCAACAGCTTGAAGTCATCAAAAGAAATCACTCCATCCTTATTCAGATCCAGGATGGAGTGGAAAGTGCGCATCTTCCTCCTCCAAAAATCAGAGTCTCCCTGGCAAATTAAAATTAGTAGAATATTTCCTAAACAGTTTTCTATGTTTTTTTCTCACCCTCTTGCCCAACCATCCTTCCAAATCACAATCAGATTCAGATGATGATTGGTATTTGCGTTCATGATGCGGTTTGGTGTCATGTTTGCTACTCAGCCCACGCGACGCCAGCTCTAAGTTCGTAATCTTAGGTGTGAGGAGGCAGGATTGTTGAGTACAAGATAAAGCCTGCAATGTGTAAACATTTTTCTTTTTTAATAATAGAGACACAATGATGAAGGCAATAAAATTACATCAGTTTGATTATGTGCCACTTTTGAATCGCTTTGTTTAGAACACATTTAAAGTTAAGTAATAGAAAGCAAATGTTGTTGGCAAAATCGCCGTTCCATTTAAACGCTTTGGTTGTTTACAACAACTGAAAGAAATTTTTTGGTTGTTTACAACAACAAAATTGACCTCCACAAGCAATCGGTTAATGAATGTTCGCCTTGAGCCACATGTTTTTATACGATATGCTATGAATTATTAGCGATTTTTTGCAGAAAAGTCGCGCCTATTAGGTTGAATTTATTGGCTACATAAGCTAGGAAATGTACTATAACGAATGATAGCATTCACAAATTTATTCGTTATTTAATGGGTATCAACAATTTCCTATTATATGAAAATCATTTGTTGCTTTATTTAATTGATATCAACATAAATTGGTTGAACACAAATTAAAATTATCAGAAGAGGCAGCAACAATTAAAGGACTAGCAAATATTTATTATTATGTAGATGTGTACCATATCTACCAATATATTTATTTATTTATCAAATATAAACGATTATAAGTATATACCAAAAGTACTTAATTATTTTATTTTATATTCCATGTGTTAAATTTATTGGTAGAAACGCAAATTTCTTCAAACAATTGCAAACGTCGGTGCAAATTAACTCTGGTTAATGCTGGTGCAAATTAACGAAAAAAGTTTATTTTAAGCGGTTTAGATTTTTAGCCGAAATATCTGCCCTATTACGGCTTTAACCGCACATATGCGCAAATATCTGCTGGTTGAAATCTATCAATTGAGCCCAAAGAACAGACATGTACATTTTTATTTTTGACCGAAAATGTAAGGTTTTTTCGAAAAAAAATTTTATGTCTCAAATTCTTTATGATTTTAAACACACACGGTAGCGAGAAATCCGGCGAGCGCAGAAATATACTCGCTTCACTCTTCTGATCCTAAAAAAACGAAAATGTTGGCTCATCTTGAGCGGTTCGGATTTTTTACCGACGATGATGCATGCTGGGGAGCTCCAAAAACACTCATGTTTGTTTTTAATTTTGACCGAAAATTTTCCCAAATTTTTATCGGATTGTAATCATTCATTCAATCTGTGTTAAATTAAAAAAAAACGCATTAATAAAAATACATGCGAACACACACAGTGCTATTTTTTCTCGTTTGATATAAACGATAATAAAAAATATAAATAAACTTTCGCTTGAAAAGTTGATAAATATCCAAAGAAACTTGTTGTTATTTAACCATGTATCTAGGCAATTAATTCAACAGCACTTTATTAACACATCAGTTTACTTTGAGTCAGGTACTGCCAGTATATTTCTGTTAATGTGAATTTATCGAACACTTTCGAATTCGTCTAGACTTGCATAGTTCATAATAGCGTCTATTGTCAAAAATAGGTCAACTGCTTATCATATCTTCATTTTAACAACCTGACCATGTGACTACGTGAATGTAAGAGCATAATCTCTCTGGAGATACATCTGGTACTGCACGTACGTGTAAATAAATAATGAATTGGAGGTCAGAGACAGTGAAATTTGCGTAATTGTTTCAACTGGTTAATGTGTTTAACCCCGATTTCGGTTATAGAAGTATTGAGGATTTAATCAGTTCTTCTGGGGCTTAGAGTGGTGGGTTTCTTTTACATATTTAAATAGTTATGTTTTAATAGTAGTTTTAAAGCAAATTCAATGATTATCGCACAATGGGATCAAAAAAACAAATGATTTATTATTGGGTATGCAAAGAGGACAGATTTAAGCGCACAAAATATGCTGAAGAATTCTACAGAACAAGATATCAAAGTTAGGATATTTTCGCAATTTTCTTAAATTTTATTCAAAAATAATCAGTAGTGCGCTTAAACTTTTCCAGTGCTGAATACAATGCACATTAGTTAAATTGAAATGCCGCACAAATCTTAAATAATATTTTCCTTTATAGCATTACTAAAACGTGTTTGGACTAAAAGCCCAAATATAAGTTAAATCAAAATTTAATTAAAATGTAAGCTAAATAAAAGCAAGTAAGAAGAGCAATCGTAGTAACATTAAAGTAGCATCGTACTGAGCGAGGATATTTATTAGTTTGCCCTTTTGTAAAGAAAAATAAAGCAAAATGCCGAAGTTAACTAAAACTCGGTGGATAGAAAATCTAGTGATGATTTCTTCAGTAAAAAAATCCTGATTCGCCGCCCAAATCGAAAAGTACCATAAGCAAGATTTAAAAACAGTTCCAGAAAAATGATCATTTAAGAAAAATTATTGATCATCAGTGTGTTCAAGGAAGAAGTCAAATTGAATGTGCCTACTTCTCCCTGTTCAAGAAAATGTTAATGCCTCACTAGAGAACTCGAAAATGGCCAGTTTTCAGAGGCTGGAATTCTTAAATTCCAAAAAATTGATACTTGTAATATGGAAATCCTGCAGAAGCTCAAATTCAAAAAACACAACCTGAATGAAGAAAGGCCACACACTTGTTTGAGCAAGTTTGGACTGAAGAAAACCTGTTAAATCCGGACTATTTTCAATAGGATTTCACTTGAAGAGCAAATTGTTCAGACCAAACCGACAAACATTTAGGAGTTGCAAAAGAGAGTACAACGGAAATGCAGGCTAATTTCCTCAGAATTAATTAGGAATGTTCAAAATGAGCTTCGGTTTCGTTGAGCATATCAGCATTTTATTATCAGTTTATCAATTATTAATTTAGACTTTGTGCAATTATTGGAGAAATATTATTGATGGGGACGATAAAAATTATATTTATTATATTAACGAAAACCATAAAAATTATAATTAGGTTGAGATCTCTTCATTTTCGAATTTTTCATGTGCGTGATAAATATTTTTAGATGCGAAGAAATAAAAATTTGATTTTTGTTCATATGCCCTTTAAGAATAGTCAAAAAAATAGCTTTGCCATTTAAAAATGGTCGTTGGCATGATATCTCAAGTTTGGGACACGCTGTATAAAATTTTCTTGCATCTCAATTTCAAATTCCAATAGGAGTGAACCGAGAATATTTCCAAAATAAAACCTGACTGTAAGTATGTACATTTATGTTAAATTATGTAACAAAATTAGTTTATTTGTACGAGTTTAACGAAACGAATATCACCATGAATTTGTGGTATTTAACTATTTTTATTACAATTTTGAAATTGGTATGTTTACTATCTATTTGGGAATGTTTTATTTAGCTGTATTTACTCAGATAAACATATTATATCGGTTGTTGCACTTTTGATAAGGTTTCCAGATCTGTTATGAGCTATAATTTATCTTCTCTTTGGTACCTGTTATAAACTATAAGCAATCGAAATGTTTTCGCCATTCGAAAAAAGATGAATAGACAAACAAAACACAGAAATACAAATTTAAAACATTTTTTAACCAATTACTCTCTCATTTTACTCTCAGTTGGAATAAAAATGATAAAAAGGAAACCATGCCCAAATTATGTGTTCCAAAAAAAAAGGTAATCCTTAGCATTAGAAAATTAGTAGGGAAAGTGAATTCCTACATAAACCTTGTTTTTGGTTCTTTTGCCCTTGTTTCTCCATACAAATTGCGATATTTCAAGACTTTCTTTTAAGAGAAAATCATAAAAATATGATGAAAATGGAACATTAAGAGTCGACGGTTTAAAAACAATTTATTTTTCAGCTACTAATTGGGTCATCATTTTCAACACGCATATTTATAATGATCAACTCCTAAAAAGAATCTAAATTGTTTTATATAGTTTTCTTATATCGTTAAATTTTAGCTTCTCCACTTATATAATACATAGAGTGATTACAACGAAATTAATTTTTTTAATAAAATACCCTATCTTGCATGAGAATGCTGTAAGATAGTTACATACGCTAAAATGATAAAACATTAAGTTTGTTGCTTAGACGAAAATAGTTGTTATTTGTGAAAAATAAGGCTATATTTTGGAAGGTTTTTGTGAAAAATATTATTGAATATTATTCGGTTGTTCGATTCATAGCTGATTAATTATTAGTAATAATCTGGAACATTAATCGAATTATGTTCATCTTTGGTGCATTATGTTTGTGTGAGTGGCGATTTTTAGGAGCCATTTGAAAACGCTGCATAGAAAATTAAATTTTAGACAAAAAAGTATTTGTAAATGTAAGTTTGAAAATGCTTTCTTTACGGTATTGAAAAATTGAATTTTTTTCTAAAGATTTATCGTAAACAGCAGCTGGTATTTTAGACATACAGGCACATGTTTATATGAGATTTGTCGCTTTAAAGTCAACTTTTTTATGTATAGTTTTCATATGCTGATTAATCCCATTATGGTGTTTTTTCTTCCAACTAAACCTTATGGTGTTTTTTCTCGAAAAAGATGCGTCGTACAAAAAGAGCTAAAGACAGACCGGGACGAACAGCGAAATCACCAGTTTTTAATTAATTAAATCTAATCTAATTAAAGAAAAAACAGAGGCGCGCAAATTTTCTCTGTAAAAATATACACAGGCGTAACTGTACGACACCGGTTTGAATAACTTTGTTTTATTCAGTGCAAAACGAAAATCGATATCGTATTGTCTTTAAAATTCAATTTTTTGTTAAATTTTTAAACACGCCTGTGGATCCCACAATCGTTTCCAGACTTGCATTTCTGTTTTGCTTAAAATTAAACTTGCTACGTGCCCTTTAATCCCGGCTCGTTTATAGCTTCTTAGCAAATCTTCTACCTGAATTCATATTTTGGGGTATCGGCTCTTTTGTTAAAATTTAGGTCCTCATCCAAGCATCTGCTTTGATTAAAAGTTGCAAATAAAATTTAACATTTAACTCAACAAATTTTCTTGGATTTTAATGATTCTATTGAAACTGAATTCAAATAGAAAAAGTTGGTCGCATTTCAAGTACCTACACTGTACAAGGGGGCCAAAAACTTAAAACCCAAAAAGTCGAATTTTAACGTACATATTTCTACAGCACTTTACATCGGTCACGTTGAGGCAATCGTTAGTTGATTTAAAGTAAAATTATTATCTAATAATTCTCGTATGGCTTTTTGCGCGTCTTATTTTAAACGAAACTGTGCTACTAACTACCTACTAATTAGTAGCAAGCATTAAAAAAAGATAAAAGTTTATCATGTTTTTAATAAACGAAGCAAATAATTGCTGAGTACTAAAATGAAATGAAGAAGAACAAGGCTTTCGTCTATTCGATCATTTCTGGGGATAATTTTAAAAGAATACAATCGAACTGAACAAAATAAAAAATGTTTTTTTATTCAACGATATTTGAATAAAAATGTTAATTATTATACATATAAAATCAGTCCGAGCTCAAGAGTGCAAATGATATTGAGAGGCGACGAGAAACTATCAACTTTATTTATAAAAAAATGGCCAAGAATCATTTGAATTAAATTCAAAAGGCATTAATTACTTATTAAGTTAAAAATGCCGTTGGAAATTGATATTCATACTCGATTAAATTAACTTACCGCTGCTGTATTCCTCAAGCCCTCCAATTTTGCAATTTCCACCGGATTTTTCGAACATACAATCTTTTGTACGTTCTTTCCCAGTTTCAGTCCATTTCTCAAAATAGAAAACGCCATTTCTGCACGATAATTCTAACGGTACAGCAACGAGTGACGACAAATTGATTATCAAGGATAAGTTCAAAGAGTTTTAGGTGTTTAAAGTGATCCAAAAACGACACCCCAACAGCTGGTTACAAAATCGACAAACAAAGCACTAATGGTAAGAGGGCGACTGTGAAAATCGATGGGTGTCTGGTCGCACTGAACGCACTGAACACGTTTGAATCGTTCTTCGGTTAAAAGAGACCTCGGACCCCACTTGGACGATTTAAAATGCAAGAATGGTATACAGGCGATAATCGTAATCACCAACAAGCGGGCTAGGGTGGTACTTTGTACTGAAAAAGTGTTTCCAACACCAACAGAAAACAAATATTTGCAGGGGTTTGTCCAATACTAAGCCTCAAAAGCTAAAAAAAAAAACATTTGGTTGATGCTTTGCATCCAATTTTTTCAAATGTTAAGCTCAACTAGTAGAGGGCATCAAATTAATGAACGTATCCATTCAAATCGAAGAACAATAATTTGGGAAAACCCCAGTTTTTTAGCTAGAAAAATCCCCTGAAGAAAAATTGAAAGAAAAGGAAAAATAAACAGCAATTACATCGTACCATTCCAATGCTTGTAAACAACTTTCAATCATATCTGATGGTCGCATTTCAGTTCAATGTACGGCCCCCCCGTCTATGTTCACCTCAGATATTTTCCAGCTTCATTCATATACAGGATGTCTACGTTTAATTTTAAAGCAAACCCGTCAAACAAGCCCAATTTTGTTTTTTTAACCTTCCAACTTTACAGCCCCCAGAATCTACAGGGCGTTTCGGTGCCAGCAAATTTGAAAGATTTAATGGAAACAAATGAGTTTTATGCTTTTTAAAGCATTTTCGCTGTTTGCTTGAAAAAAAAACATCACACTGTAGTTTTGCACGGGTTTTAATCAATTTGAGATAAACGCAATGATAAAAGTATATTTTTGCTCTGGGTCACTTTGGCTTCGAAAAAAATACAATATTATCCCTTAGTGCGATTTATCCACTTCATAGTATTAATCCTACCTCCTTCCAAAAAATATTAATTTAATTGTTTTTATAAATTAACAAACTTCGATATATTTTCAGTTAAATTTGAAGAATCGCTGTTATTTTTCCGAAAAACTCACCCAATTATCGCGGTTCAATCGCATTGTTTCGAATCGTCCCTGGTACATCGGTAGTGTGCGAGAAAGAACAACTGATTTCCATGACAACCGCTATATTATTTTCTCTCTTGACTGTAGCTGGACAACGTCAGTTTGATTACGAGGTGAGATGGAAACTTGGATGCTTCTTCAAGCTTACACAGCTCTGAGGATACAAGCAAATCGTAAAAAAAATTCTCCGATGTCCCAAAAGACGGAAAACCTCATATGGTACCTTTCTTATGGTATGAACAGCTATAGAACTGAACAAATACCCGTTTGTATGTGTGTGGAAGCCAAAAATGTTTTTAATCTAATTCAGATGAAAAAGCTTTTCGAAGAAGCATTTTGAGAGGGTAAATAAACAAACAGTCTGAGACAAAATCTGGACCTCTACAAGCGACTGAAGATATAAAATCTATAAACTGTTCAAATATAGAATGAGTCGTAGATAAGTTCTATATTGTTGAGGCGGATTCATTTTTTTACAAACTTCTTGTTGGGTATTTCGCCTCAAAAATTTTTGTCTTTAAAACAGACAGAATTTCCTCACGTCTTTTATTACAGATTGATAAATAGTGCTCCTATTTCGCAATAAGAAAGAATTATTTATCAAAAAGATATTTATCAAGCTGTAAGAGAAAATTCCAATTAGTAAAGAAATTAATTTGAAAAATTACCTTGACGTTTCGATAACTATTTTCTGCTATCGTTATCAAAGGAACCTAAATGAACCTAAAAAAGAGTATGTTAATAAATTGTGTATGAGTATGATGTATTAAATAGAATGAGTCCATATCAGCTTTTTGTCCGTGGAAAGAATATGTATTTTTTACCTTTTAGGTTTCATCAGAATTTGTAAACCGCTACGGAGATAAAAGCAGAAATGTACAAAGTTTGGGACCCTTTTGGGAATGTTTTAAACATTTTGTGAAACTTCGCAATTTTGATAGCTCGAATTCGCAAAATTGCTTTTTTGCAACATTAGACACAGTTTTTCGACAACCAAACACTTTTGGAATCGACAACCTGACTCAAACTTGCTCTTATTTTAAATACTAAATCAGAAAATAATATCAAAATTAGAGGTTTTCATTTGAAAAAAATTATTTTGTGCGGTTTTCTCAATTTAATTTTGAAACTGATTTTTTAACATTTTGTATTTATTATAATTATCAAAGAGTGAAAATGTTATTAAAGTCCTTTTCAACCAGACACCCAACTCACATTATATAATACATATTTCCTTACAAGAAAAATTAATAATATTTATTCTAGTGCTTGCAACTGTAATTTTTGAGATAAAATTTGAAATGAACCAAAAACGGTTAAATTTATGTATATAATATTTTACATAAAACATATTTAAAATGTGGAGTAGAATCCCAAAATGTAATAATATACAGGGTGTCCCATTTAAAGCAAACATGCTGAGACCTATTTCCAGTATAACCAGAAGTTTGACCATTTTAAAAATATTTTACATCGTTTGCCCTCAATGACTTCGGTATACTCGTAATGGCCGGTAATTAGAATAATTTTCAAAATTATTCTAATTATACATTGTGTACATATACAAAAATTATTAATGAATATCAAGTGACCGTTTAGTATTTTTATTTAATTTATAATTGATTAGATTAATTGAAAAAATAATTCTGCTTATTTCATTTATCTTCGTGTTTTTCATACATTTTCATACAGATATCTTTATGTATTTATATTTATAGTTTTCCTTAATTAATGGCCGGAGATAACGCCTCCTGATTCATCTCGCAATGACATTAATAAACGTCTATATCACGTCTCCTAACTGAGAGTGAAAAGCACTAAATTACCAAATATATTTTTATAAGGGCCGGTTGCGCAATCCAAGTTCAGCGGTGAACGTGGTTTAACGAAAGTTTTCGGTTGTACCAGTCGCGTTTAAGCTTGAACGGCAGATTAAATCCGAGTTCAGTTTTACCGCACAGTTTGTGCGGCACAGAACGTACCTCCTTAGGAGCGGTTGCATAAAAGCAAGTTCAACGATGGTTCAGCAGAACCGAGTTCGATTATTCACGGGTTGTACAACGCCTAGCGGAACTCGGTTCAGTTGAACTGGACAATCACATCAATTTTTTTTCTCAGGTGGGCTCTTCCGAACCTTTGTAAAATGTGCTATTTGGTAAACTTTGATTGGCTACTATGTTTGTCGTGGTACAACCCGTGAATAATTGAACTTGGTTCAGCTGAACCATCGTTCAACTTGCTTTTGTGCAACCAGCCTTAAGTCGATCTTTCCCCTGGCTAGAGAATTATACTTTATTGCGCAACATTGAACATAACCTATACTGACTGACATTCAACGCAGTTCATTTGTAATCTTCGCTGTTGAACATACACAAACTCTCCAAAATGTCCCTTGGAAAAACAATTTACAATTCCATTTTCAAGAGGTCTTCCACCTTCACTCTGGCTTTCATTGCGTCGGCCTTTATTTTCGAGAGAACGCTGGATTCGGCCTGTGACACCATATTTGACAATATCAATAAAGGGGTATGTTAGTTATGTAATCATTCAGCTAAGAGATTCTCCAAATTTAGGGCCTGCCAATTCAAGCAGAGAACTTTGACGAAGCGATTTACAAACTGCAGCTGGTGATAAAATCGACCAGGTTGAGCTTAGCATGAAAAATCCTTTTTAAACAGACTTCTCCTATTTTCGAAGAAAATATCTATTTAGATTTCAAAATAGGCCTGATGGCAAAGAAGACTGTTTAAAACAGGAGATGTAACATCAAAGTCAGTTTGGCCGATTTTCTCAAAAAACTGCGTTATACAGATAGTCTGTAATACGATTTTACCTTTTCAGAAATTATGGAAGGACATCAAGGACAACTACACCCAGTAATATACTTAGCTCATCTCATATAGTATAACTTATTCTGAATGTTAACGCAGTTTATAAATAAAAAATTCTAAAACAGCTGAAGGAAATTGAACAAATTCGAAATTAAGTACTAAAACTCGATTTTATTGATTATTCCACTACCTCCCACGGTTTTTCTGGCCTGTGCTGGTCCCAAGGGTAAGGAGCTTTATATTGAGGGGGCTCTTTTAGTTCCACCCCACTCTCTTGCAGTGCTTTGAGAAACAGGGCTACTTTGTCAGTCTCGTTGCGAGGTGTGATATAGCAGCTGATCTCTGTAAGCCCTGTTTGAAGGCACCTCATCCCTAGAATCTAAGCTGAGCGTTGAATCACAGCCTTGTAATAATCAACTGAGCTTACCCTGCCTAAGTTAATGTATGCTGACGTATCTTTGGCACTATACAAGAACTTTTTTATGCACCATTCACAGGTGCTTGCCCGCAACACTTCTCCATTTTCAAAATGATTTACAGTGGCTGTAACGTACTTGCTACTGACTTCAAGATTCAGTCTGCAAAGGTTTGAGAATGAATCATATCGGCTAGATCTGTTTAGATGTTCGCTTACTTGTGCCAGTAATTTCTTCCAGGGTTGTCAACGTGATAACCATCGGGCTTGTAACCAATTCTCAACCTTTCCAGGTTTCGAGGATTTCTATTGACAAAAACCGGGGCTAAATTGGGGTTGGCCACCACGGCTGTGCTTGCATTCCGAATGTTTATAAACGAAAGAACAACCGCCCTGCTTTGAGTACCTACTTGCATTTTAGCTGAGAACTAAGGGAGATTTAAAGCAATTAACAGAGACAATTGTCTTTGCAATTAATTATTTGAAACTGTTTGAAATGAAAACAAGAAAGATATTGGTTAACTACTAGCAGCTGCCAATATCTTCTCAATTATGCGACGAAAGTGCACTGACATTAAACTCTCTAACTTCATGGATGTTTTTGTTTCCCATTAACTGTTGCCCTTTGGACTTCCATTGAGTTCGCTTTGAGTATAAAAATACATTCGAATTCTAATTAAAAGATTGAATATTCATTTAAATGCAAAGTCCAGTTCACTTAAGGTGTTACCATGGCTCTGCTACAGAAAAGTCTACAAAAAGGTAAGTTCTGTCCTCCCCTAAAGGTTTGTTTGTGTTATTGTAGTTAGTAGTTTATTAGTCAAAGTATCTCAAACTAGTATGGGTGTGAGTGTTTATAATACTACTTCCAAATATTAACTATTTGAAGGCCATAAGAGTTAAACGTCTCAACAAGTCATTGCCCGCGTTTAGAGCCATATTTTAAGTCAATAGATATGTTCTTTTGATCGTTATTTACTTAAAAATGTGTTATTTAAGGCACGCAATAACTTAAATAATACTAACTATAATAGTAAAGGCCTTTAAGACAGCATATGTACATAAGGGGTGTTCCATTAAAAATAATTATGTTTACGGAACACTCGAACTCCCTGTACATTAGAGCTTATTTGAAAGGAGTCACGCTATGTACAAGGCTTTTTTCCATTTAACCAACTTCATATCATTTACGGTTTTCGATATCCTACTGAAGCTTCTTATCTTGGACACAGTGTATGTACAATCTATAGCCCTACAGGGAGTTTAATAAACAAAAACTTGATATGAAAAGCTTCGAAGGGTCTCTCTCAATTAGCAATATGTTCCAAATATTAATAAAAACAATGTTTTCATTACCTAATTTTAAAAAGAGGAAACAAAACCATGGATCCAATCACATTTGCAATACCACAATTGAATGAAAGTCCAAATTTATTGTTAAAATTAGGGACCATTGCCCTAATTACTATTCAATTTTTCAATTCAGTTTGTCATCCTTCAGTAAAAATTAATTTCGAACAGTGTCGACACAATATATATGCCTAGCTATAGGAAACTTGTAAAATACTCTACTCGCTGATTAACGAGCCACTAAAGATTAGCCCCCTTGCTTCAGTGTGCATGTTCAAGCAAAGGGGCATCGCCTCTTTAGCAGCCCTATCTGAGACTCATCAAATGCTGCAAAAGAGCTGCAGAGACTTTGTTGATGGCGAACTTAAACCAATCGCTGCCAAAGTGGACCGGGAGCATCTGTACCCGAAAGAACAGATCAAAAAAATGGGGGAATTGGGGCTGATGGCCATTGCAGTACCAGAGGAATTTGGAGGCACTGGGCTGGATTATCTGGCATACGCTATTGCTTTAGAAGAAGTATCTCGAGGGTAAGGATTCTTCTCACATCGATTATTTCGCTAAAAAGTCCAATCATTTGGGTGTAAGCATACGGAATTTTATTCACCTTTCTGACTTGTGAATATTTTATGGTTTTGTGTTTTGTCAACCGATCAAATCATGAATAAACCGACAAAAGAACAGTGGGTTAAGTTTAATTTCTAATTAAGTTGGGAAAACGCAAAGGAGATAAGCTGAGATTCATGCTAGTTTTTTTAGTTCTCCACTGAACTTTTGTACAAAATTTATCAATACTTTTGCTTTTTTATAAGCGTTGAGTGACATTTTTCCCTAATGCTGATAGGTCATAACCGAATTTAATAAATTCTTGCAAAGCACCCAAAAAACTGCTCGTGTAATGTTTTATTTTTTAATGTATATATGTTGCTTTTTTTCATCTCTTAACAGTAAACAGTAAATCACTATTTTTTGTCGTTGATGCACAAATATAATTTTCAATTTTTTGTGGTTCACCAATGTTGCCACGCGCAAATGAAACAATATTATCCCGCAATCAGTCTCATTAACAATTTATCATTTAGTTTTGAATAACATCGGTCATTAATACGAACAGAAGCTCTGGTTTATCAGCAGAAATAATGCTGATTTCCTCATCTTGTTTCATAAAAACGTTCAGTTTTTTTTAAGTTAATTAACATTTTGAATAGAAAAAAATATTTTCAGCTGTGCGAGTGCTGGAGTTATAATGTCCGTAAATAACTCGCTCTATTTAGGACCAATTCTCCAATGGGGTACCAAAGAGCAAAAGGAAAAATGGATCCAACCATTCACAACTGGCGAAAAAGTAACTTAATACCAAATAACAGCAAAACCAGCCTATCAATAACCGATCCATTTTTTTAGGTAGGTTGTTTCGCACTTTCAGAGCCTGGCAATGGATCTGATGCGGGTGCAGCCTCAACTACCGCTAAATCAGAAGGAGACAGTTTTCTCCTGAACGGCACAAAGTCGTGGATTACAAACGCATTTGAAAGTGAAGCAGGTGTGGTGTTTGCAACAACCGACAAAAGTCTGAAGCACAAAGGAATTTCGGCGATCATCATACCCAAACCAGTAGAGGGGTTGGAACTGGGCAAAAAGGAGGACAAGTTGGGAATAAGGGGCTCTTCGACTTGCGCGCTTATGTTTGACAATTGCAAAATACCCAAAGAGAACCTCTTAGGGGAGCTCGGCTTTGGCTTCAAAGTAGGAACATTTCTTCCACATTTAAACCGCAAAAGTAACTTTGGTTTTTAAATTAGATAGCAATGATTTGCCTAGACGCCGGTCGAATAGGCATCGCTTCACAGGCGTTGGGCATTGCTCAGGCATCTTTAGAAATAGCGGCTGATTATGCCGCGAAAAGATTGAGCTTTGGAAAGCCGCTTTTAAAGGTAAATGCTACGCAGTTTAATACCGGGCTAGTTTTCAACCAGCGATACATTTTAGCATCAAACCATCCAGAACAAACTAGCTGAAATGGCCTTAAGGCTTGAATCAGCACGATTGTTAACCTGGAGGGCGGCGTGGTTGAAAGACAACCACAAGCCTTACACGAAAGAGGCCGCAATGGCGAAACTAGCCGCTAGTGAAGCGGCCACATTTTTGAGTCACCAGTGTATTCAGATTTTAGGCGGAATGGGGCAAGTGTTTAAGGGAAATTTATTTTTCACCGTACTAATTCTTGAGTTGCAGTTATGTATCAGATATGCCGGCGGAACGGCATTATAGAGACGCCCGGATAACGGAGATTTATGAGGGAACTTCCGAGATTCAAAGACTGGTTATTGCAGCCAACATTATTAAGGAATTAGGAGCTTAAGTTTCAAAAATCTAATACAAGATTACACATATTTTTATATACACAATTCAATTTTGCCAATTTGCTCCATATACTCAGTATATCCAAAAAGGGTGCTGGTAACGTTAAAAAATGGCAATTTATCCCATATGGAAAAACAAAAAAACTATTGGTTTAGATTGCGATTTTATTAAACAATACAATGTACAATACCTTGACTGATATCAAAAACCTGCAAAAAAGTACCTTCCGGTTGACACTGATTACAAACTAGCTCTTAAATAACATCGAAAAATTCAAAAGTATTTAGAACAAAACAGAAAGAACATATCAAAAAATGCGTCTCTTCGAACTTAATAGTGGACAAAACATAAAACCGGTGGACAAATAACCAGAAAATCTTATTGAAAACTGACAGAGACTTAGCGACAGCATTCTGAATGGAAATGCCGTCACCGAAAGGCTGAAGGCATATAAAAATAAGCAATTGTATTCAATGTGTGGTTAACCGTAAAGAGTTCAGAAAAATTCACTGCGATTTTTTCGGGATATTACATGAACTGGGAGTTCTAAAAAGGCATGCATACCGATAGTTAACTAATGCCGTAAGAGAGCAGATAATAAATGCAGTAGATACTTAACAAAACAAAATTACAGAGGCCATAATATTTCAAATGGAATTCACACCCTTCGCACAGAAAACTTTATTAATAAAAAGTCTAATCTACACCTAACTGAAATTATCACATTATCGAATCAAGAAAATATTTCGGCAAACTTGTTCACAACTGTTATAAAATTTTCTACTTGTGAGTCCACAACTGTTCATTTAGTAAAGTAATAAGGCGAGTTCATAGTTTTTTTTATATCGAGACGAATACAGTTACTTTCAAATTAATTTAATCGGCAGGTCTTTTTTCGCTATGCTTTTTTGTGTATTCCTCCGCATTTTTTGTAAACTTCTTCTTATCCTTCAGATATTCTTCAGCTAGGTCTGCCCTTAATGGATGTTCAGGCTCTGGATCATTTACTAAAGCCACCAGGGCTTGGATCACTTTAACAACAAAAAAAAAGTTTGTTGAAAAGTGGTAGACAATGGCTAAGGTTCCATGGTTTTTTCGTACTTTCATTGTCTTACCAAGATATTTGAATCACAGTTTCGGTTGATGGTTATCAAGTGAATTTGAATCCTTTGATGTTTTTTTCTGATTTTCATAATTGCATTCGGGACATGATAGTAAAAAGTGTGTTTGTTTTTTTTAACTCGTTACTCTGATACTCAGTTGAAAAATGAGAAAATCCAATACATCGCCAGAAAAAAAAAATTAAAGCCTATTTTTTAAATAATCAAACTTGCGATAACAAATTTTAAAGCGAGTGCTGAATAGCTCAATAAAGTTAAACACCGATATGGAATTCGACAACATCAGTGACGAGGGACCCATAGAGCCCTGGAGAACTGCTTCGAAATAAAGTCAGGGAAATGCAGTTGTTGCACCGAATCTATAACGCATACCAAAGTGGGCTTTTTGGAAAATACGCCCTCCAAAGACACTTGCTGATCAATCTGAGGCCTCAGACCCAAGTAGAAAAATGAGCAAGGAGACGATCACATTTACTTCTTGTTCAAACGCCTCTGGGACTCATAAAATGAAATTGTTAGTGTTACGAAGATCCGGTAAGCCTTCTTCGTTCGGCAATGAAAAGTTACCGATGACTTACCAAATACAGATGAAAATGGACTTTGGAAAATTCTGAATCGGAACACCACATTTTAACCTTAACAGAAATGAAAAAACGAGCTTTTAAGGCAGAGCAAAGAGATACTACACAAACTAAAATCACAATTTTTTTACGTCGACTTAGATTT
>NW_026018795.1:0-11463 GCF_020466585.1 Dendroctonus ponderosae
ATCAGAAGCATTAAACTTCGTTATTCCCGTTATGAATTGCAATTTCGATTAATAAAACAAAAAATCTAGTGCATTTATTCAGTTTATATTAAAAATATGTAAATTATAAACATTAGTGTATATACAGGGTGTTGCAATAAGGATGGTAAGCGACTGTATCTTGGAAAGTATGTGTTGAATAGTGATCGGGAAAAAAATTTCATAACAAACTTGACGAAAAGAATTTGCTGGAAATTATTTTCAAATTTCTCAGATGACCACTAGATGGCGTAATTGCAAACGGTATTTTAACAAGTCGATTTTATACAGAAATTGTACCTATAAGTGAAACATCTAGTAAGTTTAGTCAAAAGATCATAAAAAACCGTACTACTTTGCTTATGAACTTTTTTCCTAAATAAAGGGACACGCTATCCTCTAATAACATAAACGGTTATTAATTTATTATTGTGCATGCGCAGAATAACGGATAACGTAAAACGTGTTGTAATTAAGGGGCCTAAAAACTCCCTAGTTTTAGTCGCATTTCTTGCTGAAAATGATTTATTTTTGTTCTTCTTTAACAGCCCCTAACCAACGCGCCTGGCAAGCGTGGTGTTTTAATGCCAACTCCTTTCATAGATGGTTATGTCGGAATTTAAAACATGTGGCCATGTGGCTCAGGCGTGTAGAGGTGAAAACCCGGAATCTCGCATTGATACTTCAGTCAGCCCCGTGGATTCTGCGAGGGACAAACTTTCAATAGATGATAAGAGGAGACGAAGAAAACTTGAAGAAACCCTTTACGTGGGGATGTACAATATCCGCACCATACGGCTGGAAGAACATCTCAGCGGCCTGGAACACGAATTGTAGGACATAAAGTCGGATGTCATAGGGATCAGCGAAACAAGACTGAGCAGCGAAGCGGTCACTATCCTTAAATCCGGACATTTGCTGTTCCAAAAGAACTCCGACACAAACTCACACATCGTAGTCGTTGCCATACTGGTTCACGAAAAGAAGAAACACTTGGTTGCAAAGACAACTAACTACTAAAGTAATTTACACCTCTGCCATTTCTGCTGATCAGGAATCTGAGCTCTTACATGTCCACCTCCTATTTGGTGGCTTTTGGAAGAAGGTGTTCATGCAGTACAGGTTTTCCTCTTGTAGGAAATTTATTAGCTTGTCCCCTCGTTCGTTTGCATAGCCAAGTCCATGTGTTCCGCTATTGTTTTCGGTTCCTACCGTAGCGTTAAAGTCTCCTATTATGATTTTGTACTGGGTTATTTCTGATCTTATAGCCTGTGAGATGTTCTCATATAATTGATCCGCGTCTTCTCCTCCTTAGGTACTCGTTGGAGCATATACCTGGACTACTTGGAGACTATATCTCTTTGATATTTTAAGGACTATGTATAATATCCTTGGTGATATTGACTTTAAATTTGTTACTAGATGTTTTACTTTCGTATGTATTAATATTGCTATTCCGCTGATATCTGTTTTGTTTCCGTCGTTCTTCTGATATAATATGTACCCTGATTTGACCGATCGGCATTTTTCCTCGGGTAGTCTCGTTTCACACAGACCAACGATGTCCCAGTTGATTTATTGGAGTTCTTCTTCCAGTTCCGCTTGTCGCTCATTGATCACATTCTTCTGAAGTAGCAATATGGTAGTGTGGTTTGTTGCGATTTTGGTGGTTTTTGCGAATTCTTTGCAACCCCCCAAATCCTTGAGGTTCAGTTGACATACAGATGTCCTACCCACCTGGACTACGATTCCATTTGTTTTGTGATTCGCCATTTGTGCAGAGTTTGGCGGTTTTTAAGCTAGTTTTCTTCCCCGCAAGTTAAACGGGTTGGAAGAAATTCCACCGGCTTTTAACGTGGAGAACCGACGCTGTTTTCAGTCGCTGATCTAGAGACAGACGCTGACATGCCAGTTTTGGTCCGTCCCGGGTATATAGAATTCCCCGGTACCCATCATATCTGGTGGGCCTTCCCCTATACGCCACCTTTAGTCTACATGAATGAAATTTCGACAACATTTTGATAACTACTAATACAAAGTGTTTTCAAGTTTTTTTCAGTTTCAAAACAAAGTTGAGAAACCAGCCCAAATTCATTTTTTTTTAATGCAAGCCCTTGAACCACGTATCATTCGTTTGGTAATACTATTTTTACGCTTAAGGGCGCACTATAAGGGTTGCAATTTCTTGCTTTCCCTGGACTGGGTTTTTTTTTTAAATGAGCACTGCATCTCATTCTTCATATATTATGCGAGATTTTCGCTTTTTATCGAAGTAATGGAGTTCACAGGAGATGTTCAAAGTTCTGTTCGTTTAACTCCAAATATGGCTGTGTTCCAACAACGTTATCGTGCATTCCTGGCAGCACAGATAGGTCGTTTTGTTTTATTTAGGAAGTAATAATTCATTAAAAAAAGCAACAAAAACATTGTTTTTGGCTTTATCTTAAAAATAACATTCCATCTAATAAAACACTTGTTTTTTTTTATTTTATCGTATTAGGTTAACAAGTTTTTTTTCACTAAAGTGACATCAATATTCAAATTGTGTTCTTACTTGAAATAGTCGCTATTTATTTCCTAAGTTCGATTGACTATTGCGGTGTTTGTCATCCATTTTGTGTAATTCAGATTTTTCCTTGTTAAAGAGTTGGGTAAGTACTTCACATCTTTGTATTATCGTTATTATGATACTTGTAAAAGCGTTTAAAAAACTAAGGAAAGTAGCATTACCGATAATTACTTATTGGAACATAAAAAAAATGGTTAAGTTGCAGATTTCGATGTTTGGGCATGTTTATCTTGAAACATTTTTTTTTCGTTAGTACATTTTTTAAAGTTTTAATCAATATGAAATTTGTGTGCCAAGTTGTGCCTATATCGAAGAAATATATAGAAATTTTTTTTGGAACGATGTCAATTGGGAAAAGCGATCTGTTTGATGTTTGGTGTGGAGGAAGCTTATTACAAGAAAATAATGCTGCTGTTTTGATCTATGTTTTAAATAAGCTTCATTTAGAAGATAATCAAGATGACAGTAAACGTGATTCAGTACAAGAAATGGTAAATAGCTTTACTAGTTCTGTTTCGAAAATGTGGAAAAACTGCATTCGCACTCGAAAGGTTTTCGAAAAGAGACATTCTGACTGGCTGCAGAAAAACATTATTTTTTGGAAGATCAAAACAAACCTGGTCCAACCAGAGGCAGACTTTGCAAACTTTTTATGGATCTAGGTAGCAAGCGAAAGAAACAAAAAGCTTATGCCGGTTTTGCAAAAGTACTCAACAGAAGAATTGATCTTCGCTGCACGAAGAAGGCCCCTGGACAAAGAAATGCGTGGCATATTCTTAAAGGGCTTTCAGATCCAGAGAACGCCTACAGAATCAAGAAAGCAATTTCAACGTCACCTTTGGAGCCAGTTAAATACACGCCAGAAGAAGCACTTGCTTTATTTATTGATTCACGCCCAATCGCGCGTCAATCAGACAACCCACAGAATTATTGAGGCGTAAAAAAAAGTTTTCAATAATATTTTTATAAGTATCAAAGATAAAAAAATTGGTTTTATACATAAATGGGGATG
This sequence comes from Dendroctonus ponderosae, assembly GCF_020466585.1. NCBI lineage: Eukaryota > Metazoa > Arthropoda > Insecta > Coleoptera > Curculionidae > Dendroctonus > Dendroctonus ponderosae. The sequence goes on from NW_026018795.1 coordinate 3,600, forward strand.
CGACGGCAGTGCAAGCCATTCTACCTATAAGCAGCAGTTCAGTGGTGCCGACCAATAAAACTAATTTTTGCGAATAAAACAATATTAAACAACAAATATCGGAAATAGAAGCAACTATAGTCAGAAATATCAGTTAGAAATTTACCATACTTTCAAAATGACCATGATAGATGGGAAGCTGTTCAGCGTACTTGGTGAGTCTTCAACACAGACATGTGGTATATGCGGTGCAACCCCTAAAGTTATAAAGAACTTAAAAACAATATTAAATCTTACACCAAATGAAACTTAACAAACTTAAACTTATACAAAATACCCTTATGTTGCAATAAAACTTTCATTTTTGTATTAGACGTGAAACATATTTAAATTAAATAAATTATACTAACTAAAAATAGTATATATTGGAAGCCCTATTTTTTACCACTTAAAATAGTTAAAACCACCACTGTGCAGCAGTCTGGGGTCACATTTGGAGCAGCTTCTCGTATTCGCTTAACTAACTCCTGCTCAGTTTGTACCGGTGTTAGGAAGATCAGAGATTAAATGTGTTCTAGTGTCCTGTGTATTTTACATACTTGGTAAGAATATAGCCCTTCCTTGGGGGGAGGGGGGTTATCAGAACAATTATCCGGTGCCTGAAAAGTGTTAGTTGTGTTAACAGAGAATCCTTTGGAGCAAACAAATATACTGAGATAAAGAGAATATAATGAACAATACAAGCGACACACTCTGACAGATATGTTAATACAGGGTTGGTCTTAAATATGTTCCAACAAGTTGTGCAATGCTCCGCGTTCTCCTGGAAGGCTGCAATTGTCTTCGGTACCTGTTCCTCCATGTCAGAAAATCGAGCATCTCAAGATCGTTTTTTAACGGCGTCAATTCCAGGAGCAAATCGTTCAGTGTCTCCCTTTGCTGGTTCTTACTGCGTCTGCTATGTTGCTGTGGCATTTTCCCATAATTAATAACATATTCGCAAATTCAATGTTTCTGTACATTTTTTGAAAGAAGCTTCAAAGTAAGTCACAGTTTGACAAAAGCTTGTTATTTTTGACAAAAACTATCTCCATATAACTATTTGTTAATGGCAAAAAACATCATTGTCACTTTGACATTTCATCAAAAAATTTGAAGCAAAGACGTCATTTTCCTTTTCGAATCCTTAAGTATTCCAGTAGGCTACCAATAAAAAATGGGACCATTTAAAAATAATACTTATCTAATAACAAAGTTGAAATTCGACCTTCCACTTCAAATACCTTCTGGAAATTTTCGAAGAAAAAGTTCTATGTTTTTCTGGTACTGTATAGTGAGCCCCTATAGCCCCATAAAATAAATGACGCCAATTATTAATCACCCTTTATATTTATGGAGAATATAATAAAGTTATATCAGCATCAATCCTAATCAGGCTGACTACTTTATAGAGGTTTATTCTTTCTTGACTCATTTTTCTGTTCCAGATAAAAGAATTCGAACCTGAGAGTGCTGAAACATCATCAGAGAACGTCAGTCAATACTTGGATAAAGAGGAGGCGTGTCCGAAGGTCGCTGATGTAAAACCGAAACAAACGAGTCCCGTGCCCGAATCGGCAGATCGGAAACGAAAATTGTCTACAGAAAGTGGTCACAGCTTTATGAAGAGAATTCAAGATGCTAAGCGGAAGATCAAAGTTCCGAAAATAAGTTTCTCAACAAAAAAGGTGACTATCAATAAAGTCTACATTGATATAACTTCAGTACACTTTCACTAGTATGCAAGCACAAAGTTCAAGTTGCCATCCACAATCAACCTTTCATTAGCATTTGATAGTCTCAACATCTAACACAACTTTGCATTTTACTACTTATTAGCAATCATTTTGTGGCAACAAACACAAAAAGTACGTAAAGTCAATCTTACACTAAAACCTTGCTTTTACTTAATGAAAGAGCCTCATTTTATGCATCTTACGATCACTTACCGAAATCAGTTAAATTCACAATTTGTACGTTAACTTGAACTCGCGTATTTTTTCATCAGCTCATCAAGAAAAGTTCCAGTCTTCCCAAAGATACAATCCAGAAGAAGGTAAAGAAACAAACAGACAAAACGCTTTTACGGAAGACTGATGATAACCCTCAATACATCTACATCCCCTTGAAGCCTCCTCCCGGTGAAACAGACGAATTTTCACACTTGGAATTCCAGTCGCAGGGTAAAGAACTTATGAATGTTGGACCTGGTCAACCGCACACTGACGAAAATTCGAAGCAAATTATTGACGGCACCTTTGGAGGTCCTAATGTCGAATGTGATAATAATTTATTAGAGACCAATAAAATTTCCACTCTTCAGAACAGTTCTGAAAACCTCGACAGCAGTGAGCTAAATTCGCAACTAGAAAAATCCCAAGAGACAAATATTGAAAATACCGCAACTGCTCTTGAACCTGCACCTCATCCTGAAATACAATGTGATAGCAGTGGACCAACGGCTAAAATAGGAGTTCAGAAAACGACCAAAAAATCCCCACTAAAAATTAACCCAGCTTTCAAACAATTTTTAAAGGATGTTCGACATTTGAAAGTATCTGAAAAACCAGAAGTAGTAGACTCAAGTACAGAATCGAAAGGTCTTGCTCTGGATACAAAACCTGCATTGGAAATTGCGGAATCTCCTGTTGCTGCTGTAAATTTAAGCGCTGAATGCGCAACTAACCAAGCTCCCATTCTTCACCAAGATGAAAGTGACGTTGTTACTGATCCAGATGACCAACCTGCACCTGGAAATACTTCAGATGGTTCAGAAATTGCAGAAAACGACCAATTTGATAAACTTTTCGAAGCAGGCTGTTCAAAAAATTCTGATCCAACTAATATTCATGAGTTGATGGTGCCCCAAGAAACCAGCGGCTGTTCTGAAGCAGTAACACGAACAAGTCGAAGCAAAAGCGCAGAGCCAGAAAAGAGAAGAAAATTATCACTAGAAAGCCGCAAAAGTTTATCCAGATTAGGGCTAATGAAAAAAATTCGAGAAGTTTCCGGAAAAGTTACTAGTGCACTCTCTGTGGAGAATTTTAAACAACTTTTTCGGCCTGCCGAGAGTCCACAGAAAACGAAAACTCCCGAGAAAGAGCAAAAGTTGGCCAAGAAAGAAGTGAAAGCAAAAACTGAAGACAAATTGAAGAAGTGCAGGTAAACTTAGATTTAGTTTCCTAATTGTGTGAAACTACGCTTTGTCGTGGTGCTATGCGTAAATTGTTGAACTGGATCTAGCTTGTTGATATGATTTTGCACTTTAAATGACTAAAAACTAGGTAAATGCGTAAGTTAACTGCAGTTTTATCGGGCAAAGTACCAGTTTTATAATATAATTTTCCAATTTGTGCCAATGTGTTCGATCAGCACGGTATCAAAATTTAAATCAAATTTAGCTTGATTTCAATTAAATTCGTAAATGATTTTTTACATTAGCACAACATATTGTTATTGAGGGTTTTTGGCGGCATCTGGCATGTGTTCGAGATATTTCGCTTTAAAACTTCTATACCCAGTTTCTGGCAGATTGCTTGATTGGTTCAATAACTATCGGTGCTCTAACGCTGTAGGTTCTATAAATTATGGCGGGTTTCTCAACGTGTCTAAACGTCAATGCCTGAGGTCTATAAAGTAGGCAAAGCATTTGAATATAAAACTAACTTTCACCAGTCAAGTTACTACCTCTACAACACTAACCCTACACCCCCATTCTTTGTCGTCTCTTCATCTAAAAAACTCACCTTGTATTATATATAATATTGTGTTTGTCTTATGGGATGTTTATAGTTCATTTACTCCTAAATGGGCAAAGGTGGCACCACCTCAAGTTAAGGTCCGACTGCTCTGACGTCACGCTGACCATTTCGCAGTGAGAGTGAGTGAGAGCCCGCCCACTCTAGTTCTGTGGTATCTGACCGGCGCGGCCTACTCGTGACGACAGAGCAGTTGGGCCTTGACTTACTGTGGTGCCGGCAAAAGTAGCTTTCAAAACTATTCGTATAAATAAAGGATCGGTTAAACCATCCAACAACTAAATCTTAGTCATATTTATTGACAATTTAACATGGATCTGTTGATGCGCGATATATTGGAAATCGGAGTGGCCATTTCCAAGAAAATTAGACAATTTTTTGCTATTTACAGTTGACTTTTGTCTCTAGCGTGTTTTTGGAAGAATGGTATCTTATGTTTACCAAGTCTTTAGACACGTAACCATGTTTAATTTGATTTTAAATATCAGAAATTCTAGTTGCTATTTGAATTTTAATGCTATGGCCCGAATACCATCTTGATCCTCAATGTTCAAATCTGAAGGCTTGATGACGTCATACAAGGTAGTTAAGTTTTTCTTTTGCGTTCTTCCAAAATCGCCGTTTTGACCACCTTCAAAGTTTTCCCCGCCATTAAACTTCCTGTACTTTCTGCCAAAGCGCCTTGCATAAGCTCCTTTATGGCCTAGTTGACCACCTTTTCTGACTGGGATGGTCTTTAGATAGCTTGTGAAAATATCTGTCCGTGTGGGTGGCTATTCGATATACCTTGCGGTCCAAGCGATTCTCCTCCCTAGACACCAAAACATCCAGGAAGGCCAGTTGGTGGTTTTGTTCAACTTCCATGGTGAATTGGATGTCTGGGTGCTGTTTGTTTAGATGATCGAGGAAGATGTCCAGGTTGTCCTGTACATTTCTACAGTACAGTAGTACGCACGTCCCATCGAGATATCGGTACCAGAGCGTTGGTTTAAGGGGTACGGTGCTCAACGCTGTTTCCTCAAACTTCTCCATGAAAATATTCGCCACCCCATGGCTGAGTGGGCTTCCCATGGTTACTCCTTCCTTTTGTTCGTAGTAATCTCCATTCCACAGGAAGTAGCTGCCCTTTAGACAAGCCTTGAACAGATTTGTTGTACTCTCTTCAAATAGCTCCGCCACTAATTCTATGGATTCGTCCAAGGGTACCTTTGTGAATAGAGATACAACATCGAAGCTGACCAGCATGTCCGTAGGTTCCAGTTTGAGGTCTTGGATCTTCTTAATGAAATGTTTGGAATCCTTGAATGTATGTTTCTGTGGACGTCAAGTATGGCTGCAGAAGAGAGGATAGATATATCGTAAGTTGGTGATTCCGGGGCAGTGACGATTGGTCTTAGTGGTATTCCTTCCTAGTGAATCTTCGGTAATCCATACAAACGTGGAGGGAGGGCTTCTGACCTAATAATCCTCTTCATGGTGTTCTCGGCTATTGAGGATATTTTGATCAGGCGGTTCATGTTTCTGAGCTTGGCTCGAGTCGGGTCTTTTTTGAGGTTTGTGTAAGTGACTGGGTCCAATAAGTTTTGGATTTTCTGCTCGTGCTCCTCTCTGTTCATGATGACTGTAGCGTTTCCTTTGTCAGCTGAGAGGACGACAATGCTTGTATTTCTTCGTATTTCCTTGAGCGCATGTTGTTTTCTCTGCTTAAGTTGCTTGGTGGTGGTTTCGCTTTCCGTAGGATTTGGGTGGTTTACAGAGGTATTTCATTTGTCGTTTGTTCTGGGAGCCCTTGCAATGCTGTTTCGGTGTTTTGTGTCGGAGATAATTATCTCTATTGGTATCGTTCTTGGGCTAATATAAAAGTTTCATCCTTTGGCTAAGACAGATTGCTCCGCAGGCCTTAGTGAGTCACTGCTCAGGTTCACTACAGTTTGTGCTGCGTCCAGGCCTGATGTCGTTTGGGCCCTCTAGATTTGGCTTCCAATTTTTCAAATTTCTTGTTTTGTCTCTTCGTGGCTCTGTTCAATTCTCCTTGTATGCTGTTGTAGGAGATGGCAACGATCTTATTCCAGTCAGCGTAATGCAAACCGTTTCCCAGTTTATTGAAGAGGTTTAGCTAGTAACAGACAGCGAACTTCTAAACCAGCATAAATACAGACTGCGCCCGARGAATCGCATRGCAACAGTGTAAGCCTKCAAGCAAACCACTTCTGAAGATGCAAGCCAYRCGTGCTTGCGAAACGTCAAGAAGAAATTCTACCGAACGACGGCCTAAAWGCCCGAAAAACCYATTAGTTTCARTATTTTTAGCATTTAAKAAAATATCTTTCCTATGTCTAAATCATMTTATTGATCAACGACGTCTTACTCATTTTCAGGGATGTTGTTCTGGRATCATTMAATGAAAAGTATTGCAAATATTATTCTGAGCAGTGTTTTTGGTGCACATATTAACAGTTATTGCGGCTAAACTGATAATCATTTGGGCAAAAACARAAAACGAAAACTACAGAATTTTGTCACTTGAATAGTAACTAGAATACGAAGTACTTTACGACGACCAAAATTGAGAACKTTCCCTACCAAAAAACAATTTTATAACCCGAATTTAATTTACTATTAAATGTACTTTTCGTTSGAAAATATTAATTTTCTCCCGGTAGTGTACTTGTAATCGTAMACTGAGGAAAAATTCAAACAAAWCAACCAATTAGCAAARTTAAAAGGGAATATAATCCATGCTATCGCCCTYGCAATGGGAAATAAACTGGTCTACTTAGAATAACGTCATTCGTAAGCGCCTGGGCCTTGTTCTTAAGACGGTGTTGATTGCCCTGAGATGTGACTAAAAGAAGCACGTATTTTATAAATTAAGCTGAATTGAAGTTAACACTCAGTGTCCGCGTATATTTCCAGATCAACGCCAGTTGAACCAGTTTACATCAGGATCCCTCTCAAGCCACCAGAGGGTGAAACGGACGAATTCTCCTATTTGGAAGGAAATGCACCTGAATCTAGCATGACCGCGGAAAAAACGGTTGAGGATAGAAGCGATAGTTTAGATACAACGAGTCCCAGTGAAGTTAATAAGAAGGATATACAGTTTATTTTCCTGACGCCTCCAAGCGATGACGAACTACTGGATAAGGTAAGGGCATGATTGAGTTGGACATTCTGATTTTAAATGTCAAAATGTGAGAATATACCCCGATTATCTACATAAGCAAACAGGACTGTTTCAAGGAAAGCAAAAAAACGTTACATAAATGGTTTTTCGGAAATCTAATCACTTCTGAGAACTAAAACTTTACCTACCCAAGGTTTGTAGGTCCTTTCTACAACAGTCACGGTTAGTGTCGATTCTATTAATTCCAGTGGTTTCGAAATAAAAAAAAGGTGTGCGTCCCGGGACGTCGGACAGAATTGATAACTTCAAATGATATTTACAGAAACCATAAAGTTCTGAACTTATTTAACGCGATAATCATTATCTAATTTCAATATTCTTATATATATAGGGTGAATCAAAATTAGCGTCATTTCTTTTAAGGGGCGATAGAGGCTCTCTTGGGGAGTACGAGAAAAATATCGAAAAATTCTAGAAGATATTAACAGTTGAAGATCGAATTTCAACTTTGTTATAAAGCATTATTTTGAAATGGTTCCATGCTTAATTGGTAGCATATTGGAATACTTAAGCATTCAGAAAGAAAAATTACGATCTTTGCTTCAAATTACGAACATTTTTTATATCAAAAAAGTTCTCTTCTACAATTTTTTGATGAAAAGGCACAGCGACAATGATGTTTTTCGTCATTAACAGATAGTTACAGGTGGATAGCCCTTGCCAATAATAATAATAATTTGTCAAACTATGACTTACTTCAGCAGCAAATTTCCTTTCACGAATTTGCGGATACGCGATTAGTTCAGGGGAAATGCTACAGTAAGTTAGCAGAACCTGAGAGAAGACCAGAAGAACTCAAGCCAACAATTCTTGGCAAGGAAAGTGGTTCCAGGAAGATAGTGGACGATAGATGTTCGGGTTCCAAGCACAGAGGAACACGTATTGGACATAACCGAATCAG
>NW_026018796.1:0-11462 GCF_020466585.1 Dendroctonus ponderosae
GGACTGGTCATTATCATAACTTTCGGGGGCGCTTTTTTCCAACCCCCGCCGCCAGAAGAAAAACCTTCACAGCCCTCTTTATTGACACACATCAGGCCGCATCAAATGTGCCCTTAAACCGGCGCTAGGGTGACTCTGTTGTCTGATATCGATTTTTTTTTGTTTCAGGTAAGCAATGGTTTCTTTCCTCTTTCGTGCCGAACATAAGGGTAAGTCCCACAAAATGTCTGCAAATGCAGTGGGGGGCTGGCTTTAATCGCGTCTAATTTTCCCGATGCAATTTCCTCGATGGGCCAGATGAAAAATCTGCTGCGTTTTATCCAGGCGAAGGAAATTTGTTTCATCGGGAAGACGGCGCTGAGAGTAAATAACGATCTAATCCACTAACAGGATATTTGTCTTATCAGAACCTTCCTCTCGAGCAATTTTTCGCGTCTCTCGACGTTCCGTGAGCATTTGATTGCGATTTTCCGGCCTCTTAACAGTGCATTTGAATGATAAAACCCTCCGGTGTCTACCGTTCTTGAATGTTTAAGTCGTTGCAAAAATTGAGTCTGTTTTGAGCCAACGATGGCTTTTAAATTGCATGCAAAGTGCAATATCACTTTCAGATCGACGAAAAACGCCGTTTGTTTTGCTGTTAAAGGCTAAAGAAGTGTCACTTCTGTAGCTTTGTTTGTTACCTGACCGAATTTTTGGCTATTAGAAAAGTTCGTGTGGAAGGTGAAAAAAATTATTTGGGTTTTTAGCCATTAACTTTTGTGGATTTATTGCCCTGTAGTTTGGCTGTTTCGACGAATTTCCTTTAACTTGAAATATCATTTGAAATGTGAAAACTTTCCTTTTCTTCAACTTGTTTGAAAATTTAAATTTGACAAAAAATTGAGCAGGTTTTGAGTTAAAAACCTGTGTTGGGTGCTAAATTCTAACATTGTCCGGATAAATCGCCTTGTAGTTTAGCTATTAAATTTTGGGAATCTTAAAACCTCATTTGAAAGCTGCAAACCTTCCTATTCTTCAGTTCTTTTAAAAATTAAAATGGGTGGAAAATTGGGCAATTTTCAGTTAAACAACATTGTTCGGATAAAACCGTTTAAGGGGATTTTCGGAATCTTAAAACCTCATTTGAATGGTGAAAACCTTCTTTTTCTTCAATTTATTTTAGCGTGTTAAATCGGTAACAAACTGAGCAGGTTTTGAGCTAAAAAGTGTTAAATTCTAAATCGCCGTATAATTTTGCTATTTAAGGAAATTTTCGTTATCTTAAAACGACATTTGAATGGTGGTACCATCATTTTCTTCAGGGTTTTTTTAAATTTATGTGCGTGAATTTGAGCAGTTTTTGGGATCAAAAGGGTTTTGCGCGGTAAATTCTAACATTCTCCCGATAAATGGCTCTGCAATTTGGCTATTTAAGTCAATTTTCGGAATCTTAAAAATCTCCCTATTCTTCAGTGCTTTGGAATTTTTCTCCTCGCTGCAGAATTGAGTTGGTTTTGAGTTAAAAAGTGTCTTGGGCGTTCAACTCTAACATTTACTTCTCAAATCGCGCTTAAGTTTTGCTATTTAGGAAATTTTTTGTTACCTTAAATACTTATTTGAAAGATGAAAACCGTCTCATTCTTCATTTATTTTCGAAATTAAAAATCGCTGTTAAATTGAGTTGGTTTTGAGGTTTAAATTTATTCACTTTCTGGACAAATCGTCTGTAATTTCGTTACTTTTGGGAATTTTGGCATCTGAAAAACGCATTTGAAAAATCAGAAGTTTCTCTTTCATGGATTTCTTGGAAAAAATTGCCCCTCTCTTGCTGAACGGTAAAACTTGGCGATAAATTGCGGTCTTTTGAGCCAATAACCGCCTAAAAAGCGAAAAATCCCCCCATCTTCAAACCCGATTTGTAAACTTAAGAATCTTCGCCCCTAGTCCAGTTTTCCACATCCAGAAAGGTTCTATAATGCAAACATTCAGCTATCGATCCTCGTATAAGTTGGGCAAGAACGGAACAAAGTTTCTAGTCGTTTCGTTGAAATTGACCGTAAACTTGTCGTTGCGATGAATTGAAATGTAAAATATGCCCACGTTTCAGTAGCAAGATCCGCATTAGTGTTAACATAAGCACAATCAATTATTGTTGAGTGCGACTTCATTATCCCACATGTGACAAGATGGTCATTTCAATCATCATTAGCGCCCGGCTCTTGCGTGCTGATATGGCGAATTTGAACCAAGTTGCCAGCTACCAATCCGTCCGGTTTTCCCGATTTAGGTCTGAGTGATTCGGACCCTTTTGGTTCACTAGATCGGCAGGTTGAATGAAAGAGGCCAACATAATTGATGTGTTTTATTGATATATCTACATAATACATGAAATGTACATTAAAAGTCTGTAAAATCTATACATGTCAGTCCCTTTGAGGTACTTAAACCCGATTCGCCGCGATTGGTACCCAACTAACTAAAGCGCCAGTACCTCCCGAAAGTATCCGATCTAGGCTTGGCTGGACAGCGAACTTGTTCGCATCAAATACGGAAAATCATATTACATATGCTCATGTATCACATATTATATACGTAGGATAGCTTATAGAAGGGAGGCTTTTCAAAACTTTTGTACTTTGAACTTAATTGGAATGGTTACAATAATATAGGTTAGTAGATATACAACGTTTTGATCACACCTCGTTTGATTAGCTGGACACGACGATATTTATACACGCGCTACACATCCGAATACTGAACACAAAATTCCTCGGTTTTTAGCAAAAATATATATTATACCGCGCCGCCACTATATGCAAAATATAGATTTCTTCATTGTTTTGTTTTTTCAACTACAGCGCATCAAAGGCGTCCAATCCACCTTCTAACATACAATACAACCTAACTATAATGAAACAAATAAAATTAAATAACAACAAACAATGTGGTAAATCAAAAGCACCTCTTAAGTTCCCGGGAACGGTCTAGATAAGCCTACAGACTAAGGACGAAGACAGTAGTAGTAATTAATCATAATATTAATAAACAGCAAAAAGTCCAAATGCCGGCACAACAGTCGCCCCCTATTTACACAGTCTATTTACAACGCACTAAACTAAACAGACCAGTTATACAGAGCGATTCAATACGCTTCTTCATATACAGGGTGATTCCTTCCGAATGGGAAAGCGGAAAACTGGAGATACTACACGCCAAATATGGGTGGCCACTGGTGCAAACCCATATTTGAGGTATGCTAGCTCCAGTTTCCGGATTTCCCACTTTGAATGCAGTACATTACGGTGTTTCCTGTGGAAATTCAGGAGTATTTCATTGCAGATTTTAAGGTGAATTATTGAACGGGAAACTTAGGTGTCTGTCCTGGGCCACCCTATATATTTTTCCCAATTACGCCCCTTGTATGTAACTTAAAGTATAATCTAAAAAGTAAATTATCCCAATGGGAGGACCCGCGTTCGAAGCCCCGCCCACTTTAACTGAAGGGAGGCGTGATCTGCACGCAACAATCACTCTGTATGAAAAACTGCCAACTAAAAGTCTAAAACAAGCTGCCCGGTTTCTGGGAAAACTGCGAAACTTATGTGAGCCTGAGCACTATGGGAATGCAGGCCAGTGTCGTGGCTAATAGTGGGGGTAAAGTGGTGGCGCTGGACGCTGCAGCGTCCGGCTTCTTGGCCAATGAGGACGCGATTCTTACCTCGTTCTCTTGTTCTTTGGGGTTGGCCGCATGCAGCTCTTCCTGCTTCCGTCGCAGCACCACCTCAGGGGCCGCCATGGGCGTGGCTTCTTGCGTGGTGGTCGATTTGCTGGTGGTGGTTGTGGTGGTGGTCGTGGTGGTGGTAGTGGTGGTTGTAGTTGGTACGTAGCTGTTGTTATGGAGGAAATAGACTGGGCTGAAGTCGAACGCGACGTCCACCATTTTGTTCTCCCTTTGGATGTCCTCGATGGTAAAGTCCAACCGCTCGCCGTCCTTGTAGATCGCTACAACTGTTGCGGTGTAGGGGACTTCGGTCTCCGTGTAGTTCCCCACTAGGCTGATGTTGACTGCTGTGCCTTCATCCAGGTATTTCTCCACGGGAAGCGTTTCCACTTTGTCCTCCGGCGTGGGCAGCGCCCATGTTCCATTGAGTCGTTTTCCATTGGGGAGCACCACTGTGAAGGGCAGCCCAGTGAGCATTCCATGCCCTTTCCCCCAGCTAAGGAAGTAGGTGTAGTTGTAGGTCATCACGCTTTCCACTCGCTGAATGCCCGATTCGTCGTTCTTCAGAATAGTCTGCGCCAATGTCAGCCTCTTCTTCGGAAAGCGCCTGCCAGTGCGCTTGAGCTTGATCTGCCGAAACTCGTAGGCAATCGGCTCAGTTTCCACCAGGATCTCGCCCTCTTCGAAGGTGATTTCGTTGTTGTTCTCGTCCACCAGATGGTACATCCCGAGGTTCTCAGACGGGTTGAATGTGCCCACGTAGTGGCTCAAAGCGCCCCCTTCTACGGGTTTTCTCGCCACAAATGTCTTGAGTAGGTTCTCGCCGCTGGTCACGGCGCCTTGCGGGATATTCGTGTACTTGCTCTTGCCCACCCAGCTCAGCCTGGCGCTGTGATCAATGTTGATCAGCACCTCGAAATGGCGATAATCCTCCACTTTCTTGTAGAGCGAAGTGGTGCACACTTGGTTGCGGGAGCGCAACTGCCCAGTTACCCAAACTCCAGTTACTCGGGCGCGGCAAATGTAGACGGGTTCCTGTTGTTTAGCGATGTCGTTCTCCTCTCCGGTAAGGGCGGGCTCGTTCGAACCTGGAATTAAATACGCTGGATGGGTTCAGGTTGGGCTAATTGAGTTTGAGTGACTTACCGTCGACGGTTTGGTAAGCCGCGATCACCGCGTACTTGAGTATGGAGGAGTCCCGGCCGTCGGTGGACACCCATTGCAACGTGGAGGAGGTGACCGTTTGCTCCAAGTTGTAGGAAATTATGTGGACTGGATCGCTGGTGGCCAGCGCAATGGCGCCCAACAGCAGCAGCAGCTTTAACATTGCTGGTCTGCAAAAGGAAATCGGAATTGTTGAATTCAGATTGACGCGCTAGCCCACAGTCGATTCATCCTTGTCTATCTCGCACGTTTTTCAATCTCTTGTCGCTTCATAGGGGCAAGCAGTTGGACACCAATCAATTAAAATAAAAAGCTTTATTTTATTGCCCTGTAGTTTGGCTGTTCAGACGAATTTCCTTTAACTTGAAATATCATTTGAAATGTGAAAACTTTCCTTTTCTTCAASTTGTTTGAAAATTTAAATTKGACGAAAAATTGKGCAGGTTTTGAGATAAAAACCTGTGTTGGGTGCTAARTTCTAACGTTTTCCGGATAAATTGCCSTCTRGTTTRGCTATTTAAGGAAATTTTGGGAATCTTAAAACCTCATTTGAAAGCTGCAAACCTTCCTATTCTTCAGTTCTTTTGAAAATTAAAATGGGTGGAAAATTGGGCAATTTTCAGTTAAACAAGATCATTGTTCGGATAAAACTGTTGTAAGGGGATTTTCGGAATATTAAAACCTGATTTGAATGGTGAAAACTCTCTTTTTCTTCAATTTATTTTAGCATTTTAAATCGGTGACAAACTGAGCAGGTTTTGAGCTAAAAAGTGTTAAATTCTAACATTGCGCGGATAAATCGCCGTATAGTTTGGCTATTTAATGGAAATTTTCGTTATCTTAAAACGACATTTGAATGGTGGTACCTTCATTTTCTTCAGCGTTTTTGAAAATTTATGTGCGGGAATTTGAGCAGTTTTTGGGATCAAAAGGGTATTGCGCGGTAAATTCTAACATTCTCCCGATAAGTGGCTCGGCAATTTGGCTATTTAAGTCAATTTTTGGTTTTGTTGACCAKTTTTGGTTTTGAWTTTTGGTTKTTKKTTTGGATTGTTTTTYWRSATTGTWTYTCTTGTCGCTTCATAGGGGCAAACAGTTKGACACCAATCAATTAAAATAARAAGCTTGGSGTTTTAGTTGATATACTGGGCGTTAAGGTSTTGTGTACTGTTAGATGGGCTGTGAAAGCTATAAATTTATCTTGACATTTTTCGCGTAAAAGACCTCCAGATCGTCAGTATTTTTAAGTGAAACTYGCGCACTTGAAGATTTTCCTTGCGGTAGTGAACGTTTGCATTCTGGAAGTGAGCAAGTTTCATTGAAATTGCACTGAATGTTGATTTTTTGCTGCTCTTTAAGCGCGGGTCTAACAAATGTTGTTTTAGAGAAAAAGCGCGCTCTCCTTAAAACATTCAGAGCGATGGGAGGCGAATTTTACAAAATTGTTTTTAACTTTTGCTCTCTGGTCGGTTTCGGTTTTGAGAAAATCTCAATGGGTTTCGGGGAAAAACAGGAGCAACTTATTTTCGGGCCAAGAGGGTGGCCAAAGTTCAAAATCAATAACCCTGTAAAAGTTATACACTGCGCGCTCTCGGCCCCCAATCTCTAAAACGGTTTAACGTAGGTATAAAAAAAATTTGAAACAAAAGCTGTAGATAATTTAATTCGCTACAATATTCATAATGAATTCAAATACCGTAAAACTTGCAGGAAACTCAATATTTGCAAAAAATGCGCAAGAAGACGTTTTTTTGACTTTTGAACTTAGTCGTCTACAGTCGCGTCCACACGATCATAAGTAGACGTTGTTTGTTTGAGCCAAGTTTTACGATGTTCAGATAAAGATTTATACGAGTTTACAGCTTGCTATCTTGGATTCCGAGGTGAAACACTGATTTGACCGGACTAGTTGCGTTTTACGTTTGAAGCTTTGAAGAGCACACTTTGAGAATTAACCACAAATAGCTGGTTTGGTTGGTTAAGTTCCCCTGTATGTGTGTGAGTAAGCACAGTTATTAACAGAAACATTATTTTATAGCGTTTTAAGAAAAAAAACGAGTTGGGTTTAATATTATAATAATATGACATACACCAGATTTCTTCAACACGTTGCATTCAGCTGCACATGTACCCGTAAATGTTGCTTGATGATGCAATACGTGATTGAAAGCAAACCCCGAGCTCGATTATATTATTATTTAAGTGGTTTGATTGATAACAAGTGACCCCATGTCGGCTAGCGCGCTCTTCGAAAATGCCCATGATTATTATCTCAGCCGCTCATAAAATTAGAAATAACGGTAAATGAATAGCGGGCCGATGGATCATCGTAAATAATCCACGAACCACGAAAAATCCATGTGGGCGGAGCACAAACACGTCCTGTCCCGTTCCGTTCCGGTCAGTTTTGGTTTATTTTATTGTCTGTGCTTCAACCAAGTCCATTGTTGGCATCGGAATTGTGGTTTTCGGGCAGAAGCTAGTTCTTCTATTACACCTCACAAATCCTTTTTTTCGGACTGTCCTACGCTGGCCACATTTTCGCATGAATGAGGAAAAATGAGTCCACTACAGACCAAAGTATGCCAGTAGGTCCAGCAATTGTTCCCTAGACCAAAGGTGTTCTTTTGACATTTGCGACTGTATATTGGAACCATTCACACGCAACTAACGGTTCCAGCTGGTTCCAGCCGATTGGCCACGAAATGATCAATTGCTGGAGGTGGCCAGAAAAAAAGTAGCGTCTTTCTACATGGCCAAGTGCGAGCCATCTCAGCTCTCATATGCTTCTTGAATGTAAAGGGGCCCAGTGGGCGATGTCTCGGCTTAATCGAATTAAATTCTAATTGAGCCTGGTGCCCTTCAAGCACTTATCAGAACAGGTCATCTCTTTACAGCCAATTAACCACATCTGGAGGTTGCATTCCATGTGTTTTGTGCATTAGTTGCAACTGTTGGCAAACAACGTAAAAATCCAGAGGATGAAAGCTTGGAACTTTTGGAGGACATTTGGCCGGTGGGTTCATATCAACTGGTGGATTCACACGGGTTAGGGACATTTATCATTTTCCCAGCTGGGCTTGATTCGATTCAATGCTTGGCAGGTAAATTTCGTTTTTTGGGGGAACTGGCACCGGGGTTTCTTTGCATTTAAAGCTCTGGCAGATCGCCGATATACAGGCGCCAGATATTAAAAGAGGAAA
Organism: Dendroctonus ponderosae; assembly: GCF_020466585.1. Lineage (NCBI taxonomy): Eukaryota > Metazoa > Arthropoda > Insecta > Coleoptera > Curculionidae > Dendroctonus > Dendroctonus ponderosae. Next base: position 8,071 of record NW_026018796.1, read on the forward strand.
ACGATTACGCTAATAAGGAATTCCTGCAAGCCCAAGATCACCGCATACTTAATATATATCCGTTCCAATTTCTCTGCAACGATACGTGCAAATGTTTTTCGCCAAGGTTGAATGCATGATTGCAATGATGCAACTGCAAATTGCCCGTGAGTACGTTCCAGTTTCCCGTATTGATTATCTCCATTTGCAACGAGGCGGATAATTAAAACTGAACCTGCGGATTCTTCAGTTTTCCCTCATTATTAGCCGAGTGGTTGAACTCTGCAGCACCTGCAAACGCCGTAAACATGACCTTTAATTTCGGGCTTCACTGTCGCTTTTACGACCTTTAAAATTGCCCATGCAAGGCTCACATCATTTGCCGCAATATGCCACGAAATATGGTTGAGGCAACGGATAAACTAGCGCAATATCCGTTACAATTCGCTGAACCAGACGGGGTTTTGGTTCGAATTCTGCCGGCAAGTGAACCTTCTTGTTTGCTGTTGGATTATTGACCCAAACGATTGCAGGACGAGTAAATCCCCGGTTTATTAAGGAAAAATCCTGATGTTCCTCAAGTCGGTGTTTTGCATCAGTTTCTATTTTTTACAAGGCTGTCAAAAAGCCAAGATTGTAAAAGTTTCAATTTTATCCGAGAATCCGAAGGGTACTTGAAAAGCTTGCGAGTTTTCAGAGCAAATTTCTTGAGTAAAAAGCGCAAAATTAGGACATTTGTCTGGTCCAAAACCAGAACTTTGACTGGATCTTGTTTGATAGAAGCCTCTGATATGCACGCTTGAAACTTTTGATTTCATCAGACATTTCACCGACTACTTGAAATGTTTGCTCGTTTTCGAAGACGCTTTTTGGATATGTTCCTCGTCCAAAACCAAATCTTGCTTGATCGAAGCGTCTGGTCTGCGCAATAAAAAGGATTCAATTTAATCAAAGAGCACTGGAAATGTTGAAACGTAAAACAAGAGGATGTGTCCTGTTCTTTAATGGAAAAATTGTAAATTTCAATGAAGGAAATCTTGTCGAAAACCCCATAAAAGACTTGTTAGCCAAAGAACAGTCTACCTGGATTAGAGGACATTTTTGAAAGTTTCTGCTGTAGAACTCAGTGATATTTCCAAGCAATCAAGAGCGTACTTGAAACATTTCAAGTTCTTTGCGGACTTTTGCGCGACTTTTGCTTTTCAGCGACTTTTGCGAGCTTCTAAAAGGAGACTTCAACTGAAAATACTCCCGCTTAGAACTTTGCTTTACAGGGGCGTTCCGAAAAATGATGTTTTGCAACAACGCCTTAGGAGTAGTCGATAGATCACACCTGCGATTACTTTCGATAAAAGCAACATTTGCTTTAAAAACCCGGCCGAGATTGTTGGATATTTGAAATGGAGATTGGCCGGTCTGAACCGATAGAAAACCTGTTAAGTGACCAGGTTCTTACCGGCCGTAAATTTAGACGCGTTACGGTTACCGTGAATAATCGGCAATTGCCCACCAACTAACTGTACCAGTTGAAGAATAATAATGGAAAAAACAGCATTCCATCGTACTGTACGGTTACAGTTGGTGAAAAAATCGGGACAGTGCAGCATTTGGCAATAGCGCCTTTTCCAGCTGAACAATTGCCGGCAACAGGGGAAAATGAGCATTTTCAATAATTCCACTAATATAAAGGATTGTGTTTAGTGAAAGGCGAGAAACGAGTTGTAAAAATGCGCTTCACTGTGCACGTCTTCTATTTACACCATTACCGTTTTGCGGCCAATCGCGACTATATTAATTGATGGCAAATGCGGTAATTTGTTACCGGACAAGTTTACTGAAGGTTTTATCGGCCATTTAATTTTCCACACGTGAAACTTGTGTACTTTGTTGATAAACAACCAGGGTCAATTATGGCGCTATTGGTACCCATTTAGAGCCAATTAGCGCCTACTAATCAAACTTTCATTGGAATCTGTGCTGGATTTTTTTCAAATGCGCATCAATCAATCAATGGCCCTAATTTCTTCCAGTTTTTCCTAGAAAACTAAGCTTTTTCGCGCGACATTTCGCTGCTAATTAATTGGCTAGAGAAGAGCAAACATTGGCTCCCATCCGGCAACACCCAGTAGAATAAACTCTTCCCTGCCTTGAATGCTCATCAATCAACATTGGCGATTTCTTCTAATTAAGATGACGTGGAAACCGGCTCCAATCTGCATGTGTCGAGTTAATTTACCGCGCAAATAATCGATTGGGTCTAAATCTGGCCATATGAGTGGTTCGGGTGATAATTTCCATTTTCTAATGCCTGGTCAACTCAAGGGGTTTCTCCACTCGAAAAAATCTGGATTGAATTAAAAACCGACAGCTAAAGTTGATTTAGTAAAAATCGCTTCAGCAGTTAATTACGCCGATAAAGTTGCACATATCGAAGGCCTGCAGGAGGGGCCACGTGTGTTTACGTACAGTTGCAACCACTGTGAAGGGGGTTGGCATGGCAACTGGCTTTCAACCCCCCCAAAAACCGCCCTCCGGCACTGTATACAGGGTGTCCATGCAATATTCTGCTCTCTTCACTTTGTCGGCTATTTCGGCTCATTCAAATCCCACTCACACACTCACAGAAGATTAATTTGCCGGGTAAGATTATCATTCGCGCAGCACGTATGCTAATTAGGATGGTACTACAAGAACGGTGTGGGCGTGATTGTGGTACTAAAACGTTCTGTGATTGTATCATCGGTTTCAGCTGAATGAGTTCCGGTTGTATTTTTTTTGTTCATTTTCCTTATGCGAAGTTTCAGCCAGAGAACATACAGTCTTCTGCACAAGCAAAAGTTAGTAATTTAAATATTTTGTGCTCCACTGATGGCCCGAAAATGCTTGAAATGTTGCCATTGTTTCGGACAGAAGACGCACACGACAATAACGGTGTGCTTCTGCCAAGAAAAATGGCTCATAAAATGTTATTTATTGCAAGTGCGTCATTGACTGCTTTATCAAGTTTTGGACCCTTGAAAGTATTTTTTTGAAAACAGGGTAGTACGGGATGCAGCCCAAATGGTGGTTTTGGAGCTGCGGAATCTCCAAAAAAAAAGCGCGATTTTACTTGAATTTTGCTCTGAAAACTTGCAAATAGTTCAAGTAATATTTCGGTTCTCTGACGAAATAGAAACTTTTTCAAAGTGCAGATCAAAGGATTTAATCAAACAAGATCGAGACAAAATGTGGTTTTGGACTAGAAAATGCCCAGAAGCGCATTTTTAACTTAAAATTTGTTTTGAAAACCAGCAGACATTTCAAGTACTCTGAAGTATCTGATAAAATTGAAAACTTCAATCAAATCAAACAATATCCAGACACAATTTTGGTTTCGAATCCAAAAAATATAACATTTTTGTGCTTTTTTCTCG
>NW_026018797.1:0-11512 GCF_020466585.1 Dendroctonus ponderosae
CATGTTTAACTGGTAGCATATTGGAATACTTAAACATTCAAACAGAAAAATTACGATCTTCGCTTCAAATTACGAGAATTTTTGATATAAAAAAGTTCTGTTCTACAATTTTTTGATAAAAAGTCAAAACGGCAATGATGTTTTTTGTCATTAACAGATAGTTGCAGGTGGATAGCCCTTGTCAATAATAACAATAATTTGTCAAACTGTGACTTACTTTAAATTTCCTTTCACGAATTTGCCGATATGCGATTAGTTCAGGAGAATTGCTACAGTAACATAGCAGAAGCTGAAAAAACTCACGCCAACAAAGGGCGAGGAGAGTGGTTCCAGGAAGATAGTGGACGATAGATGTTCGGTTTCCAGGTACATAGGAACACGTATTGGACATAACCGATATGCCTTCTAGGGGCACTCAGAGCACAATAACTGACACTTTCCCAAGTACGAAATAAATATCGAGGAAGGGCTACATTCCTACCACGTTTGTACGATACACACTGCACAAGGAGATACAAATGGAGAAGGAGTTAATTAACTGAATACGAGAATCTGCTTGATAAGAGTAGGGATAATAAGGGGATTACACAGGCACTAGCTTGTTTGGAGCTAACCATTCAAATGTTTGGTGTTGTATGGATTACTTGTAAACACCAAACCCCGCAGAATTCTAGGTTATGAGAACAGGTTGACATTTCAAAACTACGATCCGCAGTCAACAAATCTTGTTGAATTTACTGTTTATTCTTGCCTATCTTATTGTCACTCTCTATAATTCCATGGTTACCGAAATTTTAAATAATTACGAAGCAACAGGTATTTGCGCAATGTCAGTTAGGCAGATTACCTTGAAAAACATTGCTGGCGTATTTCTGATATAGTTTTTTGCAAATTTCTCAGTTTTTAATAACACTTAATTTCTTTTACCATTTTTTATGTACTTTTATAACAGCGCCAGACAAAACCTCCAGAGGAGTGACCCCAATTTTGAATCACCCTGTGTAATTGATGGAATTATAGATGTATTCTAGATAACTCTTATCTTGAAGTTTTAGAAGGTTCCCTATCAGGCAAAGCATGATAAGACAACTGTGCCCATCGTAATTTCCGTTACGCGTAAAGCACTTCTTAATTCACCAGTTCAAGAGATGTGTAATTAGTAGAGCAGAACAATACCCCTGACTCCCAGTATCTCCTGAGATAGCACAGAATATATTATCCTACTTACCCAGACTGACCCAAATACAATCAGAAACTGTTGAAGATCTTAGAGGAGGCATTTCTGAGGCAGCCGATCTGCGTTGGAACACTACAATAACGATCTGTAATGTTCCATTTTTGAATGTCATTTGGGAGATGAGTCTTGCTTATTATAAAACTAAATTTCACAGAAAATTAGTTTACTCCTGGTTATAAGTACACGTCGTTATGTAATGAAATTAAAATATCTGTTACGTGTCAAGTGATTAGATTTTTCAAGACGCGGAAAAATTCGACAAATACTCCAAATTTGAGGAATATGATAGTCTTCATATTCTCAAAACCGTGTTACCGTACCGGGTTTTGAGAATATGAAGATTTTCAAAACCAGACAATCCAATTCGCGATGGGACAAGAAAAAGACAATAAATAATCTTGCTTTTTCGGGCGTCTGAATCGTGCATACAACAGTGTTACCCAGATTCAATGCTCTAGCGCCTGGGTGCTTTCAAAAAGTGCCTGTTCTGGTAGCTACTTAGGATAAATTGCGTGGAAAAGGGCACAGAAGCACACACTAGAATCATCAAGCAACTGATGAAATAATTCTAAGAATTAAGTCGAAGTCTTGAGAATTTTGGACATATGTGGATGGCACCCTGAAAAGAATGGTTTGCTGGATCGTATCACGTAAAGAAAGTTAAATAGCAGAAGAGGGCTTAAAAGAGGAACATCATAGTTGAGATTAGAGACGGCACTACAAGAAGAATATATGACTATTATGCAATTTATTGTACCAACAGAATGCAGGCACTTGATAATTTCAGACCAATGTTAATTTACATTGTTTTTTCGAAATACATGTTTTCGCCTTTAGTCCTTAAACCACACAAAAATGGAGCATTAAAAAATGAGTTGCTTTCCCATTAACCGTTCTTTTATATTCTATTAGCATTACCTGATACTTATTGTCATCGAATATTAAACTACTTCCGGCGTTTCAGAAGCAGTAGTCATCGATATAAAAGTATAATTTATTAGGATCTAAATGTCCAAAAGTTAATCCCCCTGTACAATCAATTACGAAAATACAACACAAAAATCGGCAGTTTTGGCATTCATACTTGCGTAATCACATGGGCAAATCCCTTTAAAGCGTTGGGCGTGGGGCGCATTTGCTCAGCTTATTGTACCCCTGACACCTGGCCTACCCACCCGGTTAACTCGGCCTGTTCTTCCCATTCATCTCGTGTGTTGACTTTTGCTGCATTTCCGATACCAATTTCCCAAATATATAATATATCGTCAGTGATAGAGATGTACGTTTTGTTTATTCAAGTCACTAATAAAGTGTTTTAGAGATTATCATTATTTTTAATTTTGTGCTAACAAATTATGGCGTTGTTCATCAAAATCAAATTTGATGTTAGGTACAAAACATGCACTTTTATTGTCTTTATTAATGCTGCTTATGATCGAGAAGCAAATATGGCTCGACGTTTAGAGCTGAGTCGACTATTTTAGTTGCTTGCATTGGTCATATTTTTGTATTGGCGCTTACTTAAATAGTTTCTGACTTTTGATTTGATTAGTTTATCAGTTTAAAAAAATTAGTAAATTCAATTCTATTTAACTACAGGGTGATTCAAAATTAGCATCTTTCGTCTGGGGGTGCTTAGAGAGTACGGGAAAAATAGCAAACAAATTAATTCCAATTAAAAACTAAGATATTTCCAAAAAGTAGGTCAGCAAGGGTAGCAACAATGTTTTTCAAAGTAATCTGCCTCATTAACATTACGTCAATACCTGTTGCTGCTTAAATTTCAAAAGCTCAAAAAATGGCAAAATGGCAAAAAAGCATATTTTGATTTGATTTGTCAAAACGACAAACTATTCTGCAAGGAGAATTTGGATAGTCATGAAGCAAGTGATAATTTACTTAGGCAGGCATATCAGCCTACTGCCCTACTTTTCTGCAGTTTGTCCTTATCGAAATGGAAAAATTTGCTTTATAAAATCGTAGAAAAACTAACGTTTTTCTTAAATCGTACCCTTCTATTTTTCTCACAGCAACGTAAATTATTGTAACTGTTGTGGATGCAGCCCATATTCGTGGAACACGCTGTATGTATGTATGTCATCCGCTTTATTGGAGCAAAATCGCTTACGATGTTTCAAATTTTCTCGTTGTTAAGCTTTGAATTGTAAAACAGTAATCCAGTTTTCAAAGACCGTGAAGTACGGCCAATTGTAAAGACACCGATCCCTAAACCCCCGGCAAAGTTTAGAGTTCCTCAATAGAAAAGCACAGGATATTTCAGATTAGGATTTACTACCTCGGGCAAAAATTGTTATGAATAAAACGAACTAGATTATGGAAGATTTAATGGTTTTGGGATTTGCGATCGTTGGTAATCGATCAATTTTCATACCTCCAAAAACTAATTTTTTTCGCAAAAATATGAATGCTTAACCGAAGCGTGGCTATACGAAAATAACATTGAAATTTTATTCATAGTCCGATATGCTTTTTTACATTTTCAATGTGTTCAAAAACTGTCGAAGTCCCCAAGGTCACACAAATACGTGCACTAAAATATGTTTTTAATGACAGAGTTTTCAAAAGGATTCTCATATAATTTTCTGTTGTCGTATAAGTTTCTGTTCGGTTTAAAAGTGCATTAACCAAAAATTGATATTTTAGACTCGGTGAGTTTTAGCGTTAAGCCCACGATATGTGTAAGACACCAAACTAAACAAAATAAACTCGGTCATGTGCCGAGTCCGATTTTTAATTGCTTCTGAGATTCCTTCTTTTTTAAATCTTTTTGTTCGCTATTTCGCCCCAAAATTATTGGTTTATTTTACGAAAAAAATCCTCACGCGTATTATTTTGCAGTGATAACGAATAATAACGGTTATCAGATGACACACGCAAGCTCAAGCTGTAAAAGCAAATTGCAATAACTAAAGAAATTAATTGAAAAGTTACCTTGACGTTTCCACACAGGATGAAACAAAATGTTTAGGAAATATAATTAATACAAATCTGTAAAATTTTCGATCAGAATGTTTCGCCATTAACACAGTTTCGAATAATTTTTGACTGATTTAAATACCTTCTTTGCTAATAAACGCAAATAAAGTAGTTTAGGAAATTGCGATTTCATTCAAAAAAATGTACTTATGTGTATGTTTTTTAAATATGTTTCCGATTTTAGCATAGCTAACCGTGTATGACTTAAATCAGGTAATTGAACAAGGGGATGCCCAAGTATTTTCATTGAATAAAATTCATTCACTTTCTTTTAATTTCACGTATTTTTGTTGATAATTTACAAAATTTAAAAAAATGTTTTTAATTAGTTGTAACTGTAGTAAATATATTAAAAATATTTTACATCTACAATATTTATTCAATCAACTGTAAATGATGCGTCCAAGGGAGACCGCTATCTCACTTCTCAATAATATATTAAACAATCATGTAAGTTTTCCAGACCGGATTTCCAATTTTAATATATCTAAGCAATCTTCGTGGGTTTCAGTCATTTATTTAGATATCACAATTTATTAAATTTTCTCAAAAACGTTTCGGTGTTTTCCACCATCATCAGTTTGTCTGTATAAATTTTGGGACCAAGGCAAGATTGTTGCATTTGGTTAGGTAGTTCCTTCGGTTTTTCTCCTTTGTGGATGCCTGGAAATACAGTCAGGACAATTTGTATGATGAATGGAAATGCATGGGAATACAGCATTATGGATCAGATGGAGGAATGCAACCTAAAGAAACACCTAAAGAAACGATATGAAAAACTGAAGCAAAACTGGCAAAGGGAAAAAAACCGAAAAAACTAACCAGATGCAAAAATCTTGCGCTTGTTCCAAAATGTATACAGACCGACAAACTGATGATCCTGGAGAAGCAGGGAAACTTTTTTAAGAAAATGCAATAAATTCTGATATCTACATAAATGACTAAAACCCAGGAACATTATTTATATTAAAATACTAAACAATAGCTTCTATACCTATAATTTTCAACACCAAAATCACTCAAAAGACTTGAGGCTATAATATTTTCATATACAAGACAAATACACATAAAGTTTCTGTCTAAGCTACCTGATATTCCCCCAGACGGATTTAAACTCTGACCAAGAAAACATGAAACTATTTAAACACTATGCGCACTAGGTGTACTGCATTTTTGCTGCTTATCGTATATAAACTTAAACTTAAATGTTCAAGACTAAAGCTACATACATATATATACTTTTTCATCTTCTATTTGTATTATGGGTAATTTCACATTTAGAATATAAATGTCCATACAAATAAAGTGCAGAAACAACATTTCAATACAGATAACAAAGTTTTCGCGTAACCAGGCACAAATATATCGACGCCAAATGGGGGTAGAAAGAGAAAATTCGTAATTAATTTTGTTTTTGTGCTCTGGAATAGCGGCGCTCGCTGTTCTTCTAAAAGTTTCCATTTGAAAGTTGCTCTCATCCGTGCCAAAAGGGTTGAGATGACGTTGAGCAAACAATAAGACGAATCTCAAGCGCTTCCTTAATTAATAAACTTCTACTAATGAAAGAAATAATTAATTTCTGCCTACCAACACTGACAACGGAGCCGCGACTTGCGCCCTTCTCAAGCATCCTTACGCGCACTTCCTTTTAATATTTTACTCGGTTATTATTAAAATGTACACGTAATGCCGCTAACTTTATGACAGAATAAACAACGGTATTTGCAATGTATTTTCTCGAAAGATAGCCGGCTCGCTCTTTGAATCAATTATTTAGAATATTATTAGAGTAAATACAATTAATACATTAGTTTCCTCAGTGTTTATTTAATTGTTTCATAATTGACACACATGCAATATCAGAAAAGTAACACGCATACATGAATGAATCGAAGGCAAGTTTGACGTTTGTTTTTTTTCTAATCTCAGATTTAATCCGATAGTCCATTTTTTTGTATTTTTGGTTTGCAGGCTACTTTGAAATGCTAGTTCTATTCTAAAACAGACCATTGTAAAAGGTTCGAATTTGATTTATTACATTTATTTTATATTAAAGGTAGCTGTGACAAGTCACATCCGAAGACATTCAGGCGAAATTAATTATTGTGCCAATACAGTATATGTAGATAGACTTTCAAAACAGCTCTGTTAACTATGGCGTGAATAGAAGTGAGTATGAATAAGTGAATATCGAAATCAAACTGAATCCAAGTATTATGATGATTGAGTTTAAAAACCCAACATACACACAAAAAATTGGAATTTGATAATTAATTAAGAAAACCATACCGGGTGCCCGAGGTTGGGCGAGTGCCCAACGAAAATTTTTCTCGCCCAACTACTTTTAATAGCGATATAAATAGTTGGGAATTAAAAAAATCAGATCGTATTAGACAAAAATTATAGTGAACGTGAAAACATTCGGAATGGTTGGGGAATTGAAAAGTAAGTTTTTAAGTACTTAAAAAAGTAAGTTCTAATCTAAATATGGGTACTTGTTTCCTACTAGGACAAGAGCCAAATATTTTCACATAGAGAAAAAATATGTCATTGATTTGGCCCTAACGCACATGAACTTTCAAGACAGCCGGTTTTAGCAAGTTTTCCTAAAAAAACAGTATGGTTGTGATCTTCGTAGTTTTAAGTCCAGTGATTATATCATGTATCCTTGGATAAAGTACAGCATTCTCAGCATCTTTGAGAATTCCGTTTTCCCTTGTAGATTTTTCTTCAAACAAGGTGGAACCAGCAGTTTGAGATTTATTACTGAAAGCTACCAGAACTGGAAAAGGGCTGCACAAACAAAAGCTGGGTTTAAAAACACGATTTAGTACATTTAATCCATCTACCACCATTTTTTTGAAACTTAGAACGTTTATTTTTTTAACAACTAACCATTGCCAATGTTATAAAGTTTCAATTGGAAACGGGACAAAGTCATTGCCAGGTACCACTAAGAGTTATGAAGTCACAAATAATCTAAAAATAAACATTTTAACAGATCTCGCAATCTGTTATAAGGATTTAGTTTAATCTTCCATGAAATGAATAAAATATGTAATATTGCAATGGCAGTACCATCTTCCAGTGCAAGTTTTGAAAGAACTTTCTGCACTTTAAAGGGAATTAAACATTATTTAAGAAAAAACATGAGTTAGGATAGGCTTACTGACTTGGGTATTTGGTTTGTCGAAAAATGTATTGCAAAAAATAGATTTAGATTTACTTTCTGTGTGTAAGTTTCTAATGTTCTGCGTGAATAACTATTTCTTTATTGAATTATTTCACTACCTTATAAAAGTTTTAGTCACTGTTTATAATGTTATTTTCGTTAATTTAAATATTTTTAATCTACTTTCCTTTAGTTAAAGGAATTATTCAATTCAAAAAATAGAATCGTTGATGATCGTTTTTATTACAATACTAGTGTTGTAGCGAATTTCATTCAGCATTTGTTTCCAACATAAGAACGTTTCAAAAAATGTTCACAGTTGCGAAATATTTTTATAACATTTATTTCATTATTCTACGAAAGTAGATAAAATATCGTATAATATTTGTATTATAAATTCATATTGGGACACTCAAAGTATTGACAAACTATGTTAGCTCGTTGTTTGACAAAAACATGTCGCCATAAGTGCTGACTAAAAATGAATTTTGTAACGCTTGATGTTAAATAAAAATTACTAAAAATATTTTACATTATATTCGGCCGAAGAWAAAACACAATAYTTTGTAAAAGAGATATATTATATCCAACTCTTACAATTTAAAGTATAAATATGTYCTGYCCATTCCCCAAAATTTTTCGCCGGCTTTCGCCCAARCGAAAAATATAGCTGGCGCTCACAATGATTTACTTAAAAAATTGACAAAAAAATCAGTTTTWTTAAAARGCACCTMYTAATTTCTTTYGTTTMTTATAATTTAATSATAGCWAAATTTTGGCTGGACCAGAAAAGTTTGTTGGTGCMATTTAAAAAAAGTGARATATTGGCAAAAAACTGGATCAGAAGGATGSCAACAATGTTTTTGAAGGTRTTCTGCCCCATMAATATTGCGTAAATGGCGGTTGCTTCTTAATCATTAAMAACTATAGGAGCATGGGTAAAYGCARAAGAGAAAATTAATGAAAGTGGCAATGAAATATTTTSAGGTTAGRGTAACGTTGTCACTTTGCCGTCAGTGCTGCCAACCTTTTGGSCCGATGAGTGTATATACCTGAATCCGYCAGASGTGTCAACTCTAGTARAATAGYTCAAAATCKCAATAAATTATATGAACACCATCATGTCAATCGAAAATACATTTTRCAGTTSGAGCAAAAAWTTTTGAGAGGCCAAWGTTATATTTTCAGTTCAGGGTTCACTCATCTGTTTTTTTTTTAAATTAAGTATTCTCGAACGTGGATTCTTCATACCGGTTTTCCGTTTTTGGAGCTCAACCATGGGGATCTCTCTCGGTAACCATATAAGATTCGAGATTCGTTAAATTGAGTCAATCGACAGTTTATCAAAATTCCATTTGAAAAGTTAAMAAATATATGCTACTTCCGTAAGTATCCAGAAAAACCGAAGTTGGTGTCAGTAARAAGTGTCTGGAGAACTTGAATTTTTACATGTTTGAATTYTTTCTTTTTCTGAGTACTATGGTGTATAAMATGTTAAGCTKCARTCTAGYTGTTTGGTGAAAATAGCAAAAATYCTGGTTTTGCAAAGAGTGTTTTGGAATAACGTCCACTCTTTTGTTTAATCAGCACRTTTTKTACAAMCTGTTTGAGTAGGACAAAAAAAGRAAAACACATGTATTTTAAATTTACATAGGATAAAACTAAACGTTGATAAACCAGTAAGTCAAGAGTATTATAAAGGTGCTTGACGGGCTCCCCGTCCACTTCCAAGTAAGGATTTATGCGTCTTCTTAAAGTTTGTATTGATTTTAAAACGTTTCTTCTTCTAATTTTGATCCTTAAGATATGTGATTATCTTACTTGGCAGGTCATTAATATCGGTGGATACAGATTGGTAAATGAGGTTTTTCATAATTCGCCATAAATAATAATCTAAAGGAGAAAGATCTGGTGATCGTGCTGGTCAACGTTTGCGTCCATCGTTGGAAATGAGTCTGCACTCTTCGTGTGACTATTGAACATGTCTGCGTTTATAATTTGTAGACTTGCACTCGTCCATTTGAACATAATTTATTTCAGTTAAGTATACATAAACTTGCACTCGTGCGTGAATATTCACATTCGAAAGAAAATGAGGATTTTGCTCCAAKAGTGTCATGATATTTCTACAAAATGCATTCGKTATTCGTWCGGTATCACCTGGATGCAAAACTTGGGTGAKATTAATTTTCAACGGACGGTAGTTATGTTCCTTCAAGGCTCTCTACACTTCCTGATGAGATGTTGACAAGAGATTTAGAATCATTTTGTAACTGGAGACGTCGCTAACCAAAACTGAGTCAATCTGTCGAAATGTGTTACACAACAAAGTTGATGATGGTTGTCGATAATCCATAAGTCGGATTTTTAATACAACATCCCCACGTTGCAGAACAGAAAAATTTACAACGCTAAAATATTATTTATTTTAAATTTACGCTCGAAATAAGTTAAAAAAAAAAACTATTCTTTCGATTTTCGGTGTTTTTCCGGATATCTCCAGTGGCAGACATTTTTGGAATTTTCAAAGATCATTTTACTGAACCACGAAAAAATCATCATGCTTATTCAACACCAAAACAGACCTAATTTTACAGATCTTTATTAAGTCATTTATGCACAAGAAAAGTTTTAGAGTTTTTATTATCTATAACTCTGCCTTTGAACGTTTTGCGCAAGGAGGTCACGTTTCACCGCAAATCGCCCAATCGTGTTTAATTTTTATTTTCCTTAAAGTTGGGACCGCAACATTTTCCGTCTGGTCCTTGCATGTTATTACTTTTTTTACTGTATGAAAATACGTATTGGCATTAGCCTAATAATAATTCTAATAAATCAAAGTAAAACCCATTATTAACTCTTCACAACATCCAGCATATTACCACACTGTCGGTTAACGGCTATCATACAACAAACGTCACAGTGAATCACTTTTTCTAAATTTTGACAAAAACGCCTGCCAAAAATACTTTTACCATCCAACCAAAACATCAATTCATGCGGATGAGCCTTACCATGATAACAATGGCTTGTGTAAGTTGAACCCTCCGTGTGTTTACAACTATAGTATTGTGCCCTATACATTATGAATGAATAAGTGGGTGCGCGGATGAGTGACGATGCCCCGTGGCTAAAGCTTTGCTTTACAACTGTTTTGGGATCATTTCAAACCAGCAAATAAAACGGACCAGTGCACATGGGGGATAGAAAAGTGCCGTATCTAATTTGATACTGTGAATAAAGGTCTTCTAGAGACTTGCATTGAATTGCATTCTCTATGGTGGTTTGCTATATTTAATATATCTATCAGTGCTATTGCAATAAGTCACTAACTCAAGTTATTTTCGATTGTAATTGCACAGGATTTTCCACATTTATATTATTATGGTCTCATGATCTGGCAAATGTTGAGTTAGGCACTTGAAATTGACGAAAACAATCAAATCCAAAAACGAAATTTAAGAAACCGATTATTTAATTGATTTGAATTTAAACATAACCATTTCAACCAATGGCAACATTTTAACCAACCCTACAACTTGTGAAGATACCCACTTGATAAAGCCAATTTTTTTACATATTTAATGACTTTAGAACTAACTACTGATAAAAAAAATCATTTTTCAAGGTTTACTAGTGTGAATCGTCAGTTAACGAGTTGTTATAACTCTTCTAGGTTATGAGTTATAAGTCATTTATTAAAGCTTTACGAGACCCGAGACTAGAATTTTCACATCTAAAAAAAAGGTCATAACATTTTTTCTGAGTAACGTTTTACTACTTTGTTCAAATAACTCAAAAAAGCCATCTAGATTTTCCCAGCAACAGAACTGAGTCCAAAGGAAGTCGACCAGTTTTCTTGTGAAATCGATCTCTTAATTTTCTTGCATAAAAAAATCAGTTTGCCAGTATTTCATAGTAAAACGTTATGGAAAAAATTGCTTTTTCTGTTTAGGGACAGTGTTGTTTAGAAATATTGACCAAAAAGTAAATAAACGCCAGTTTCCAAGAGTTTTCCAAATAAATGATTATAAACTTTTGCTTTTTCGATTCAGGCAAATATTGATGGAAAAAGACCCAGAAATAATTATTAGGCTTTTTTCCAT
>NW_026018798.1:0-11369 GCF_020466585.1 Dendroctonus ponderosae
AGCGATGAATACAAACTACAAGATATTTTTTTACTTTTCGAACTTTAGGTGAGAAGTTCACATTGGCAATCGGACTGATTCTTTTCGGTTTACTACGCGATTTCTTAATAAACCTAAAATTATTCAATATATAGGGTGAAGGTTGTGAACCTTATGAACACAGAGTGGGCAGCAATAATTTACAATAATTGAGGTTTATCGGCTGTAAGCTAATCCAAATAAAAATACAAAAAAATGCAACAAATATTTCACTTTAGTATGAAATTAATTTCTTTCACAAAAAAATGTGAACAAAAGGACTCAAAAAACTTCTATAAAAATTATAGAAATTTATATCAGCTGGACGAATCTATTTCATATATTAAAATGTCTTTTTTCAACCAAGTTACTTAATTCTTCACGTCGGTATTATACAATCTGCACATTTTCAATATCGCAAAAACGACAGCAACATATCCCCATTGAAATCGTTTCCTGTATTATACAATAACAATTATTAAATTGTTCCAAACAATTTACTGGGTTTATCGAGAGTCAAACTACTTCCTAATTAATCGCTTGACCTATTGACCGTAAGCCATAATTGCTTCTAACTGTCGCCACTTTAAGATCGAAAGCTACTACAATAATAGTGAAAATTATGTATTGTGACACCTCAAGTAAGTAATACATTTGGTTTATTTGCATTTATCGATAGTGATAAATCGGATTACCCTTGAACCAAATAATGTTACGTCGCCTTGAATCGTTGAACTTAAGGTTTTTCTGTTTACGATGAAATATAATACTTTGTTGGAGGAAAATGCTGTTAAACAGTAGTTCGTTTGCCTATAAATAATTACATTGCTCGGTCTATTTATCGGCAATACAATTCAATTTCAAGGTTTTCCTACTTGCTTAGTCTAGCATTATTTCGGAAAAATCAAAGGAAATTCAAACATGGCTCACGTCTAACTCGTTGCATAAATAAGGCAATGAAGAGCACGTTTGGCCGGAAATCCAGTTATCCTCTTGCATGTACTTATCACTAATTTCTAATGGCCCGATTATTTCTAAATAGCGCTAACTATTTGTAACACAATTTATTTAATAAACAAACTAGTGTACATTTCATAAAACTTTTCAAAAGTTTTAAAATCCCGTTTATGTTAAAAAATATGTTTTTATGGACTGTTTGCAAGGCACGTGGCATAACAAAATACCAACAATGTGAGCTTTCAGAATGGTGAATTGCATATTTTGCTACATTTTTAATATCAATAAGCATGTTGACTCCAAATTAGAAAAAAATTATTCAGCAGAAAAATTATCATAACTATATTTCTCCCTTTTGCGGCACTATTTGCACATTGAGATTTGAGAAACGACAATAAATTGAAGTTTGTTATTGTCTGGTTAAATTATAATTAATGAAGAATTTTGCTTTTAAAGGTTCAGACAGTATTCATTGAAAAATTTAACATGTTACGTCGGTTTAGTTAATTGTTGTTCAACTTAAAATGGAATATTTCTTCAAATTCACTTCAACTTATTTAACATTTGTAGTCTCACTGAGTTTGTTCCCCTTTAATCACGCGAAGAAAATTGTTAAAAACCTCTCGGATGAACAATAGCTTGAAATCGGCAGTGAACAAGTTACAAGTAGCCAAATGACCAATTGTCATTAATACGTTTATGTAAAATTATTTTTCTTTTATTATGATTGTTATATTTTGTTAACAAAATGTTTTTTGTGATTCTCAATCATGCGTTTTATTTAATTAGCTTATCCATAACTACTTTAAGAGAAAAATGTCAATAAGTGTGTTTTTTTTTCAAATCTTTCATCATATTTAGTGTCTAGGACTTATTCAATTGAATGCTTTGGTTTATCATTTTGAAATTCCTTGGAAAAATATTGACTTTTCAAATAGAATCAAGACGGAATGTTGTTACTTGCAAACTTAGTTTCAAAAAAAGTGCCCGCAAAGTTACCGTATAAAAAAGTTACTGAAAGTTTCCACTTTCGCTCTTCAAAAAATATTTAATAAGCTCGCGAGACTCGACAGTCTGACTGAGTTTTACCCTCTTACAATTTGTTGACAACAAATTAAAAAATAAATAATTTTTGAAGAATAGCAGCTTTCAGTCTTCTTGGAAAGTTCGTTTCTTCAGGTCCAGATCTGGCTGTCTTCAAATTTTAGGTTTGATTTGAATTTCATCTTACTCAATCTTAATTCGTTTCTGATAAATCAACTCAATCAAGTGTACTAACGTCCGCCTGTCATTAAAAATTACGATTTTCAAGAAACTTTTTATTGACGTGAATTACATTTAAGTAACGTTTGTCTGAGACGACTTGTTCTAAAATTAAAGCCAAAACCATAAAGCGATTGCAAACCTTTGTTTGCTTAGTTGCTGATGTAAAACAACTCATGGAATTTCCGAGAAGTAAGAATTCGAATATCTGAATCAAAATTGCATTTACCGAATGTTAAGTTTGATTGCCTTTTGTAAGCGAGGCACTCTGTTTGAAAAAACATCTTGTAGTAAATTCCTAAATTAGAAGCGCGTTTAAAACTTTTTCTATCCGAGAATATGTACATGTTATTATAAGTTTAAATACAAGTGAAAAGCAGTCCATTATTAATAGTCGAATGCTAGAAAAAATAGGACATCTAATTAAAAAACGAATGGAAGCTTTGTCTGCCACTTGAGAAAAAGAAACGTGCATTTTTTAGTATCAAAAGTATCAGGCCAACAATGTTTGTATGTGGAAATTGGTTTAATGTATTAACATTCTATGGAATCACAAAACGCTGAAAATGAGGAAGTTTAACTTGCAGTCAAGTAAAACAATTCAATTTCAATTTAATATTAGGAGATATCCGATTTTAACCAATGACGGTTTGGAATCGGAATTCAAAATGAGTCAAGGAAATCAAAAGGCATTAAAATACATAACCGAACTAATTTATGGCCGAACCGACCTTTCAATTCTCCAAAAAAAACATGTGGAAAAATAACCGTTTTTTCAAATTTGTTATGATTGTCAGCCACTATTCCTTCAATCAGGTGATAGATGATGTTTTAAAGCAAAATTAAATACAGCACACCAGATAATATTTTTTCTCTTGAAATATACGCCCTACAACAATATGCTTTTTTAATTCCTTCCCACTTATTCCGAAGATTTGATTTATTTTCCTAGTTAGGGTTGGTTTAACCGTAACTCGAAAAATATATGGATGAATATCCGACCAATATGGCAAAATTCGTTTGCTGATATTTTCTTTACAAAAATATGCCCTTCAGAACATATTTTTCAAATATTTTAGTTGCTTATTTCACCTAAAAAATGTTATTAACAAAACAGATTTCCTCACGTCTTTTATTACAGATTGATAATGAGTGCTCCTTTTTCTCAATTTCTTCTTATTGTGTTTGTGTCAAGGCAGAAAAACATTTTTTAGACGAAATAGACAACAAAGGACTTCTGAAAACATGTATCCGCTTCAATCATAAACAACTTATCTACTGAAACAGGTGTTTGTTGTGAATCGCAACTGTAATAATTGGGATGCAGCTTCACAATATTTCACCCTTCTGTTTGAAATTTACTCACTCATTGAAAAATACCTCTGGATACAAGATTGGAATTTGGTTCTCCTCTGCCACATATTTTGCTTAGCTATTTTTTTCTAAATTTAAAGCACCTGTAAATGTATTTCTAAAAGTTAGCTGAAGCTTAAAAAATATTCTAAACCTTTCCAAATCTGTACAGCCTAGATTAACCTGCTTACTGTATTTCAAAAATCCCATTCCAAAACATGCTTTGACAGTTTTCCTTTGTTGAATAAAATTAGCAATGAGAATCATTTATTTTATAATTGAATTAATGCACACACCCAATATAATACCATAATGAGCTAAATATAAAAGGAAACTGAAATGCCATAAAAGCATGAACGACAGTAATTGATTCCGTAGTCCAGTCTCATGTATGATTCGACACGTTTATCATTTTATTAATAATAAACTAAGACATTTTTGTAAAATTTTCCAGCCCGGACTCCACACGGACATTTCACAAAATAATCCATCAAACATTTAAAGTAACCAGCACTTTGTACTGTAATGCTTTAAATTAAAACACAAATTTATTTACAATTAGCTGTGTCTGCACAAACAAATCATCAAGTCGCTTAGCTTTACTGATGTAATTGACGATAAAGGACTATAAATCAGAATAGTCAAGTAATATCAATAAATCCAGCACATGAATCAACAGCATTATTACATGCATTGTGGCATAAAAATTTAAAAATTTGTCATCCGAGAATAGGGCGTGTAGTGAATTTTAGATCGCATTTAAAGATACTGTACATAATGCCCTCTAATTAGCGTGTCAGCATTGTGCATTGACTGAACAATGTGAAGATGTTTCTAATTTATCTTTTTGCCGATTGTTAGTTAATGGCTCAACTATGGCATATTAACCTTCTATAAGTGCGCAACAATTAGGATTCATTGGCGAATCAATGGAAATTTTACCGGAATAAGGTAATCGGGACGTGTTTTTCACATGAGAATATCATCTGGAAGATTATACAGTCTAGTCTTCAATTTTCTCTGAAGCAAATACTGAAAATCTTTTGCTGAACTTAAATCTTTCATAGTTTTACTGTTTAGAAGACAAGAGGGGAACATTTAATGTAAACGGCCAAAGGCTGTATTATTAATGCAATTCCTAATGCATGTGCTGCTTTAATGGTTTACTGTGTATGTTCCAAGTAATAAAGTAATCTAATGGCAGCATGCAGGCCCACCTTAATTCTATTCATGGAGTTGTTATATGTCCTGCAATTTCCACGCCATTTTCGTTTTTGTGATCTCGTTACGAAATGATACTGAGAATAAAACTCACTTTTTACAGCTAATATTTGTCTAGAGGAAGCATTCGAAAATTATATACGTAATTATAGATAATCGAAGGCCCCGCCAAAAAAAATATTTAAGGGATGGTTTTCTTTATTTTGCATTTCGGGTATGAAATTTCTGTTCCGTAGATTTCTATAGTTAGAGAATCATCAGATCAAGTTTTTATACATTGGCATTATATAACTGTATTGTGGGTATATTTCTCTACTCCTTCGGTTGTTTGATTCTCTATAAGAATATTACATCGACTTGGGTTTCCATGGATCAGCATGAACTTGGTGTTTTTAGTGTTTAAGGTAAGTTTATGTTATTTGGTAGCTCTGAAGAATGAGCCGAAAATAATCCTCCAAGATGTTGCTGTAAAGATTGCATCATCTGTATATATGATGTTGCTTTTGCGCCTCTGCTTTCGTTTTCTAAAGTATCTTTTTTGCTTCCCTCCGAATATGTATTATCGGACATGTTCCTGAAACTTAGTCGTTTTAGAGTCGAAACTTAGTCGTTTAGTTATTCAGTATCGTAAACCACATTAAACATGTTGACCAGAATATCAATATGTTCCACTTCGGTAAACTTTATAATTTAAATGGGAGTCTCGTTCGACCTAACTTGAAAGCTTTGAGGGTCTCAGGCGTTTAATTCATTAGAAACATTTTTCAAATAGATCTTCATTACCATTTGTGCGAGTCAATTAATTCTTATTACATCGAGACTCTTGTGATTACTTTGTGAACACTGTTTTTTTCTTATGTTTCTCTATTTTTTCCTGTAATATTCTTCTTGTGGTTTTCAAACACTGGCTCGCGCTTGTTTTCTATTTTTGCATCCGATTGTTCTTTAAGGATTCATCTGCATGGCTTTAGTATTGCTTATGCTGTTTTTATATGGTTTTATGATATGACTGATTTTTACATTGCAATTATATCTGCGTTTATCAGACGAAATATATTTAGTTTACTCGAGCTTTCTGTTGGATTTTTTTTCTATTCAGTTAATAGATAAGAATGAATAAACTTTGCCATAATTGGTGAAATTTACCCTAATTTTGGAACTGAATAATAATAATAAGCATTATCTGGTCCAATTATTTTGCTGTCAGTTCGGAATTTTGAAAAATATTAAATACAGTTAAAATCAACAAACAAATTAAATAAAGTTTCTACAGGGTGGAAAATCAAACAATGCTATTTTTTTTTTAAGTTTGGCATGCTCCCGGTTGAACAAAGAAAAAACGATTTTTTGGACTTTGCCACCAAGGGCATAAAGATAGAGAGCGGTTTGAGATGGTTTCTGAATTTTTCGTGAATATGTTTTATTTAGAGACTGATCTAAAAAAATCAACTTTCTGGTCTTGCAGTGGTGCTATTTTTCCTTTAAGCCCGATTTTTAAAAGCTAGAGTTCATGTCGAAAATTTAATAAGCGACTTAAAATACAAAACGAAAAAATTCCATATACACGGTTGCATGAAAACACGAATTGTTTGAAAATAAACTTCACTTTAATTGAAAATCTATCAGAATCCCAGATTTCGAGAACAATTGGAGGACTTGGGTCAGTTTTAATGCAACCCTGTGTATTGAATTCTTGTCTCAATTCGACTATAAAGTTTTAGCTTCAGCCTAGCGACTTCAACTGATATATTTTTAAATTCTGTCCAAAACGAAAAAAGTTATCAGTGCAAAAGCAAAAAGTAGATTTTTTGGGATCACCCTGTAACTAAATGAGCAGGGGAGAAATGGAAAAACCGTTTAGATATATGAAGTCCATCTCTAAGCCTCTGCAGTTGAAGTCCAAAAAACTGTTATTTGTTCAACTGAGGAAAAGCCAAACTTTCGGAAATTAAATTTTGTGTAATTTTCCATCGTGTTGGAACTTTATTTGAAGTACATACTTATTTTTTTTCAAAGCAAGTGCCGACAAAAAAGTGACTATGTAAGGCTTCAAACAAAAATGAAATGTATCCAGTTCCAAACAGGGCAAATTTAGTCATGTAACGTTTAATTTGTTGAGCACTTTAATTATATAGTTTTTTTGCTCTGTATGCATTGAGGATTAAAAGGATTGTAAAGTGTTTCTAACAATGTTGTTATTTTTTCTCATGGACAATTCTACACCTAAAGTCGCAGTTGACAACTCAGAATTACAGGGTGTTTCATTCACGGAATCTGAATTATTTTGACCATTGTTTTGTTTCACCCTCTAAGCTCCAAGATTTACAGTTTCCTAGAGATCCACAGTTTTGCAAATGTCCATTTTCTCGAATAAAATCTACCAGATAACCAAAAATTAAACAAAAAAAACGATATTAGTTAGATAAGATTTTGTGCTGCATGTCGGTTTTATATTTCAATTATTTTTTCCGCTACTGTAAAGTTTCCACCGCTTCAGCTTCGAAAATAGTTTTATTTTGCCGTTTTATTTGTGCGTGATGTTTTTGCAATATTATTATCGAGACTTGTCCGATTACTACGCATGAATCACTATGCTCTGGATAAGCTTAGACTTAATCACTTTCCGAATGACTTAAAATTTCGCTTAACTTTAATTACTACTAAGCTAAATGCCATTTTGTTGACTTCATATAACTTTCCTCTGAATTTCTTTGACCATATTTGAAATGCCTGCTGCCATAAACCGTTTCGAAAAAATCCACTTTTATTAATATACAAACTTGCGATTTTAGTGCTTGCTCTCAGATTTTTCTATAATCGATCAAAATTCAAACAACTGAAGCTGCTGCTGATTAAAAATAACTCGGTTTATTTGGCCACATATGATGTTAGTTTCAGTTAGTAAGTAGGAAAAACATCTGGCTGCTCGAGTCAATTGAAATATTTATAAAAAATCGAGTAATATCCCAATATAGATGATTTATGTCAATTGAAAAAATACAGCCAGGGTTTTCCAGATTGTGTTTAATATTGCAATTAAGTTAGTTATAACGCCAGATACCAATGAATACTAATACTCACTTACTGCTGCCGGTTCATTTAAAACGTTTTGATTCGTGTTTTTCGCATCTCCTTCCAGCAATTTGAGGCACTTTCTTCTCTGTTTGTTAGTCAATGTAGCTGAATTGCTAATACACTCGTCAATCGTGATCTTTTTCTTCACTTTCTTATCCACAACATGCAAAACAACCGATGCTATCGATTTGGTTTCGCAGATAAACGGGCGACGTTCCATGCAGTCTTCTGCTTTCCATCTATTTTAAACACAATAAACTTTCATTCTTTTTGTGTTTTAAATTTAAGATATAATGAAATGTTTGACATGGTTAACAATTGAAATGCACTAACTAGATAGACGATTTAGTTGGACTAATGCCAGATTTTGTTAGAAGAACTGGATGCTTTGATGAAATATTTACTTTAACGCAAATAAAAGTCCTTGCTTTAATTACATGTGCGAACTAAGTAAGTTATTGGGTTTATTACCCGCAATAGGCATTTATTAAGTGGTTAATAGCTATTTAATGAAAACAAAATGCATATTATTTGATACCTTTTCCTCACGCCATCAATGAGCAAACATGTCCAATTATCTCGTTCGCTCATGTGAATTTCCTTGAACGTTGGGTACTGCATCAATAATCCATCGGTATATATCCATTTCTTCTGTTTCCAGTCTTTGAATCCTCCCACCCAATAGGAATGCAGGGCTTGAACTGAAAAACCACAAAACAATGTTGCTATTAAATAAATAATTTGCCAAAATATTTCTAGTAAAGCTTAACTAAGTTACAGGCAAATAGAATAATTATTGTTATAATATTTCTAGTTATTTTCCATCCAAAGGACTGGCTACTCACAGAACCTACATTTTCAAAATTGCATTTTGAGACGGAATATTTCATATCGACAATGTAGGAAACTATTTTTAATAAAAGTTGGGTCAGATCATCTTCTTTGATTATGTGTATTACGAAACACACTTACTTAGTGTTTAAGTCGAAGTGAAGTCGGTTAAAGATCAGACATTTTCTAAAATTATGATTTATTTCGGATCGCAAAGCGTCATGGTCTCCATTCGTAAATTTATCTCATTCCCTCACTTCCTCACAATGAAAATGGTCTAAACCTTTTGTTTAATTTATGTAATTATAATATGATGGTGACATTTACAAATAAAAATATTGCAGGGTCGGTTTTGGAGGTGTGATAAACGGTTATTTTTCTGTAACCTTCCAACGATCCAGTTCCCAGGTTCCAAAAGGAACATGTTACTTTTCAAATTTTTCATTAAAAATACAAAATGATGATAGTAGAAATAGTGATGACATATAGTGATTTCCTTTATTAAAAACAAAATTCTCAACGTTGATAAACTTAAGATAAAACATTCTAAAATCAAGAACAAAACATAGGTCTGAGGTAACTACTTAAAGAATAAAAAAACTGATAACAATAAAACTAGAGTGATTAAATAAAATATACGGTTTATATGCGACAATGTTTAAAAATCTCATTTTCATTCAGAAATCATATAACATTTAAGAATAATTTTTTTTGCAGGTGCTTTTTACTGATTCTAGTTCTTCGCGCGTTTATGAGAGCACCTAGCTTTAGAAAATAATCTCTCGCATTTCGTTTCATAATAACATTAAATAATCCACAATAACAACAAACAGAAATGCGTGTTTGGCAAATCTGGACGAAGTATTACTCGACTTAATTTTGGTACCAAATAATTTAAATAAAATATGTCGACCTTACAACGTTTACGGCTATTCAAATAACTTTCATTTCATCTCTGACTGAATTTATATTTAAAAATTGCCAACTTGCTTAAATGCAGGTGCAAATTCTGCTTAAACTTTTGTTAGTTTACATTTCAACCGTGATGGAATTTATGTCTTAGACTCTTAGTTTGCTCATAGCTCATATGCAAGTGCATATTCTGCTTAGTTTGCTGGTAATAGACATATAACTCCCGAGCTAAGTTTCTTGAAAGAAATGCCCTTTTTAAGATTTATTACAGAATGTCAGAAAACTAAATACTTTTAGAATAAAATTGCTGAATTATATCATCGCAGCAATTAAACAAATTTTCGCTGGTTCCTGGAGAACTGAACAGTAATTCTTATAAACGAAAAGTGATACGCAATCATCAAGGGAATGCGCAACTGTATACAACATATTTTCCGTTGACAAAGGGTTACTGAAACTGCTGCAACTGCATAGTTTATGAGACGGTTCCAAAAACAACCTTTAAATCGGCAAACGGCTGAAGCCGGTGCGAAGTGCGCACCGCTATTTTGGTTTTATGAGACGTTTAAAAAAAACCGGTTAAATCGGCTAGCTGAAACTACGGTTACAGGTTACACGTTTGGAACACTGTTATTTTAGCGGTTACGTTAAATAACGACTATCCCTAGTCCGCTGGTACATTTATATTGTGCGTCTTAAACCCCCTCTCGATGCCAAATATGTTTATGTATATTCCTTATCAATAAATCTTTTAGTCCTAAGGTCCTAACCTTTGATCCTTCAACTACCAACTAATCCCAACCTACACCCCAATCCGCTAGGCAAGCGTTACTTCCAACCACCTTCCACGGAAATGTCAAATTCAAAAACAAAACTATCCTGGGCGGGAAGAACAAGATGCTCGCAATCCCGCACTGAAACATCAGTCTGCCTCATGAATTCTGGGGGAGGCAAAAGTTCGATAGGAAATGAATGGAAAAAATACACTATACGGAAGTATGTGTGTGTGTATGCGACTAGAAGAAGATCTGGAGGCCCTAAACAGAGCGTGAAAACATCAGATGGGACATCATAGGACTGTGTGAGACAAGACTGCTAGGGGAGACTTCTGCGGTGTTTAAGTCGGGACATCAACTTTTCCAAAGGAACTCCACCAACCACCATCATTTGGGGGGAGTAGCTTCTTCTTTATAGTAAGTATATATAAGACGTAAGTAAATAACGAAACCAGTAAATTCTAAACGACCACCTAAGGGGGCATAGAAGCCGTGCAGATAAAGGTTGACATATACAGTAGCAGTAGCATATCATGCCGAGCTATTGAGGACCGTTCCAAGGGCACCGCCCGTCGTTTTAAAGGAAGGGAAAAAGGGAAGATCATGTACAAAAGCTGACCCAAATTCCGACCATCCAATTCAAGTACGTCGATCTACCGCCCAACCTGTGACTTGATGTTTTTAACAGACGCCATTCAAAGCTTTTTGTCTTTACTACAAGCCTGCAAGAGCCTTGGTGGGTTAGGGGTGTGGGTTTCGGGAGTTTGTGGGACTAAGAGCGAAGAGTAGTAGTATGAAACGAACGAAAGAAAAAAAAGTAAGAGAACGAGACGAGAAAAGTAGTGGTTTGTGGCGTTTGGTTTTAAATTTGGAAGAGTTTGAGAGTTTAGGTGCTTTCCAGGAGATTTGAGATGTCCGGAATCACCTGCTTAAGGCGGGTGATTCCAGGGGGGGTCTGCCATT
>NW_026018799.1:0-11261 GCF_020466585.1 Dendroctonus ponderosae
CTCGTCTGACTTCAATATATTTATAAACCTTTTTAATAAATGATTGTCGTATTTAAAAAAAATATCCTTATCTTCCATAGCCTTTAAGTTTTTTGTGGGCATAAATGAAAACCATAACGCACATTTTCTCATAAAAAAACAAGTTATATTGGGGCATTTTCCATAATTTCAATGAAAAAATAGAAATATATCATCTAGCACTTAACGTGCACAGTAAAAGGTGCTGTCCATGACCAAATTTAAAAACGAACGTTTTTGCGAAGTGCAAAAAAAGGATACAAATTGTCCGAGTGTCCGAGAAAAAGGATACAAATACTCCAAAGAGCCAAAAATTGAAAACCCAAAAAAATCTGATGACTCATTTGAAAGGGTCCAGACCCAAGCAGCTATCGCCTTTGAGGAACTAGAAGCTAAGTAAAATGAAATGTGTATATTCCTGGAGCTAAAAATGCCCCAAACCAGAAGTATAAAAATGACAAAAAAGTTCGAAATTTTGTATTATTTTAAGGGCACTATGAAAAAGGTGCCTAGGGGCATTTGCGGAATACTAATTTATTCGAGATTATACAGAAGTCAGCTCAAACCTGTAATATTTATACAAATATTCATAAAATGTATGCAAGTGATCGTTATAACTTGTAATAATTCTGCTAATGTTCCAGGGTATCATAAATTTAAAAATCGTTTAAATATGTAAAGGAGTAAAATTTTATAAATGTCGAACATGATCTTTGGCGCAAATCTAATTAATAAATGATAAATTTTGTTAATTGGAAACGTAACCTACATTAGTAACTTTCGAGACACAGATTTGAATAATTTTTGGTATTTCAAATGTGGTCTCTAAATTTAAAAAAATTCTGTCCAAATTTTAATAATAATAGTTTTAATTTAAACAACTTTTGTAGGTGCATTATTTTGTTATAGCAAATAGATATGAATTGTGTGCCTATTTTAATAATTTATTTGAAGTCAAATCAATGGCAAACTTATATGATTCTTTTGTTATAGGAAATGCGAATGAAAGCCTAGCTTTTTGTCTACTTAGGAATTTCTCCAACATTACAGTGGACTAAACACAAACAAATGTAAGTGTTTTTTTTAGTTTAATTCATCTATATAGCTAAAAACAACAAAAGTTGGAAATAATGTTAACGCAATATTCTCTAACAGGTTTAATTACCTTTCTGTGCACCTTATAACGTGAGCAACAAATTGACTGCTCTTTCATTTCTGGAACGCATGAAATACGTATGCCAGCAAAAGAAAACTTGACTAAAATCACTAGCGTAAAGGATTGCTATTTTACGCGCCTCATGACCGAAAGATCACTGAAAAAATAATAAATACCCGAATACAAGCCGAGGTTATATATAGGGCCTCTGCCGAATTAATAAAGAAAAAGGGAGAAATGCAGGTAGGTTGAGCTATGTTGAGTATTTAGTGAAACAAATACTAATTAGGGTCTTGGATCAAATACAGTAGTATTTTTATTGC
Organism: Dendroctonus ponderosae; assembly: GCF_020466585.1. NCBI lineage: Eukaryota > Metazoa > Arthropoda > Insecta > Coleoptera > Curculionidae > Dendroctonus > Dendroctonus ponderosae. The sequence goes on from NW_026018799.1 coordinate 1,498, forward strand.
TTGTCCGATGACGGAAGTAATGAAAGAAAATGAAATTTTTCGACAGGTGCATTAGAGATCCGTTCATTAATAGTAATTAAAATTTCAGCACAAAACAAATGTCAAATCATCAAGGCAAATCAAATAATTACAAGCAAATAGAATGATTTCGGAAAAAAAATCAAATACAATGAACGCTGTAGGATAAAGCATGGAATCTAGCAGCACATCCTTTGTTCCCATTTTCGTAATATACGTGTAACAAAATTTTGAAAAAACTGCTCTTTGCTCCATAATGATGGAATATAATACATCGAATATCCACAGGAACGTCCTAAAAAAGTTCCTAAAAGATTTAAAACCATTTCTATTAAGGCGAATATCAAATCGCAAACAACTAAATTATCCATCACTTAGAATGCTACCCCATCTGGCAAAGCTAAACCGATGTTTATATTGTGTTCTTGAGTAATCTGGGGAGTAGCATGGACGATTATTGTGAAAATTGCTAACTCTATATCGAGTAATCTGAACTTCGGCTGTAAATAAAATGCATATTTTCTGAAACCATTCACAAAATTGCAATATGAACGAAAACTTCTGCAACCGTTTCCGCAAGGTTCTCCAAATATTGTTTTCTAGATTTCGAAATAGAATTGCGATTCGCCTTGTATTTGTCTTCTATTTTAGAAATTGTATGACTAACAATTCGGTTGATCGCTGTAGTGTCATCCTTACTTTGTTTTGTTTTCCCTCAAAATTGCATGTATATCAAGATGCAAGAATTGAAATAGTGATTTTTTACTTAATTATGTGGCTTAACTAACTGCTGAAAGCAGCAGTGCCGCAGTTTTGTGTATCTACACTTATTGTCGTCAAGTCAAAAAATTGATATTAACAACAATATGTAGACTGTCTAAGGTACCGAACAACAGTGGCTTGTCGACGTTTGCTATTAGAAAAAGTTGTTAATTCGCAACTCATCTACATGATCATGCATTAATTATCAGGCATGCGAGACTTGATTAAACGTGAAAGTGTTTCAGGGAGTGGCTTGTTAATTAAAAAAACACGGCTATAAAGATTACATTATTTCATTATCAGAATTCGAACACACCCGGTAGTACAAAATATTTTGAAAAACAAAGAATCAGAAACGACAGCTTTTCTTGAAAACTATAGAGCAAAGTCGAGTTGTACAATATAAAAAAAATGTTTTAAAAAATCACTTTGCAAGACTAATTTGAACACTCCCGCAATAAGAGAAATGTTAGGCGTAGAGGCTCGATTCCCAGGTTCTCTAGGATAAACAACAATAAAACCAATATTAAAACGAGCAGGAAGTGATCCCTAAATGCCATCTGAAACTTCGTTGTTTTAAGGCCTACGTAAAATAATACAATCCCAAATTTTTCGTCCTTTATGCAATATAAAGATATACAGATAAGACAAACATGTGCAAAGGGAAGGCTGGAGAGATAATAAAATATAGAGAATTCGCCGCTTTCGAACCGTGAAATTATACTGCGGGTTTCATAAAACATGTAACTGATAAATTGTTCAAAAATATACACATCAACAGTTCAAATTGCGCGCGTTTATTTACTAGCGGAATAAAGTATTTAACAGTATTAACACGACTAGATTTTGTAAGAAGTTGGATAAATGAAGCGTGGAATCTTCAGATGGATTGCCATGCTTGCGGTTAGTGCTTGTTTCTAGTAAACGGAAAACGGCCTGAATCATAACTTATAAGCACTACTTTCAGGTTAATCTCAAGAGTCAGTTATTCAGTTGAGTTCATTTTCCCTTTTTTGGACATGAAACACTCAAATACGTTCAACTAATTTTAAAATTTTACTGTTTTTTTTGTTTGTTTTGTTTTTAAAATTAAAAAAATACTGTAACGTTGATTAGCGCAGCCGTTCCTGTAGCTTCAATCGCTTGTGCTCTTACTTCCGGTTCTATGCCGCCATAGCTTGAAAAGCTTGGCTGAGTTTTATTAATTTGACAAAAATTTGCGTTCCACTTTCCTCCCTACGGTTTCACAGAGGCCCAATTGTTTCCAATAAAATTTTTCAATAACTGCTCCAGCTGGATAATAAATTTCTGTCACCACAGGATGGATTATAGCAAAACTAAGCCGTTCACTTAACAAAGCTTTCACTTAAAATTCTGCACTTACCTCTCCACACAAAGCCGGTAAGAACAATAGGCCGCCCATCCGCTCCCCAAAGGTGTCCTGTAGAGGATCAAGCATCGTAATATATCCCTGCTGTCGCATTTTGTTGGCGAAAAATATTCCCCCGAAAACTAGACTTAGGGAGTATCCAAACGGTGCTTGGCACCATACCAAGCCTGATGTGTAAACAGCCTCGGCTGTTCCATTTATGTAGCCACCTCCAACCCATGTTGCTGAAAAAGAGTTTTGTATGATTTACCATTATTATTCAATTCAAACTGCTTCAAATGCTGATTATAATGGGATTTTATATGGGCTCCGAAATATAAAAGAAGAATTTATGTGCTTGCTACCGGGCCAGGAATAATTAACGATATTTTCTGTTAAAGCTGGATAATTTTGGGTTGAAAAACAGTCACCTAGAACTTGATTTTTCGAAAAGTCGAAACTCTTAACCAAATAGATCTCAAGGTATACGTTCTCGAATAAGACTCGATAATTAATTGTATTGAACGGCACATAATAAATCACAGTCAAGAATGAAAATTATGTAACTATTTCGGCAACTGTAGACGTTAATTTATCATCAGCTAGAAAATCTATATTTGTCGCCTAGAAAATTAAATCAATTCATATCTTGAAACTTAGTTTTGCTTCCCTTTTAATATTAATTTAAATCTGTTCTCACTTTTAGAAGCACGACTGCCTTTATTTATTACCTACAATACCATACCCAAATAAACAATTTTCAAAAAATTGAAGACGAGAATCTATAACTATAGTATAACTAAGTTGCGAACTCTGTATATACCTAATATTCATTCAAGCAAAAGTAGGATATTGTCACCTTCCATAGCCAATAAGACCGTGTTAGTTACATATTTAATAATTTACTGTTCTAATCATGTTATATTCTCTAAAGGAAAATACAGTACAATAATTTAGAAGATTGCGCAAAAACTGAAGCATTATTTACTAACAGTTACTAATGTTCAATCGTGTCTACTTAACAGTGCGCAAAAAAATTAATCATTTCTTTACAAGTTGTTTTTAATATAACAAAGTGGTTATCATACACTCTCCGATTATGAGCGAATTTCAAAAATATTATCGGCTCTTCATGATTTAAAAGTAATCATAGCAAGTTTTAAAATTTTAGCTCATCATTTACTTTCATGTTTCAGATCTGATTGCCGGAAAAACACTGTAATAATTTAAATCTCAACAAATGGTTCTTTAATATCAAGTTGAAATTTGATATTGGCTCTTGCGGTTGTGTACAAAGTCGACAATATGGCATAAAGGTTGAGCACTTTTTATAATTTAAACTAGGAAATATGGAAAATACGGCGAACCAAATTGATTGAAAAGAATAATATTTTTTTTGCTTATTGGAAAGCCAGATTGTTTTGATTTGTATACACACTTTTCAAATTTTTCACTACGCTACGACTTCAAAGAAAGTTTTTATTGAAAACTGACTATCATACATAACAAGATTATGCGAAAAAAAATGCAGAATTGTATAATTTTGTTTACTCCTTGCAACCTTCTATAGTAATAAGTTAATAAGAAGAAAAATTATTTTTTATTTTCAATTAAAAAGTCTTATAGAATGTGGGCTCAAAATATTCAAACACAGTGCGGTTAAATTGAGTGCATACGTTATGGGTCGCGACGAGCTCAAAATCTTCTGTTATTGGATAGTTAATTTTTATGCGTTTTTTAAATGTTCTCAGTGTAATATTTTATCATTGTCTACTAACGAAAAATGTTTCTCACAATCCTTGTTCCTTGCATATGTATTGAAGACGGAATCGAATTTTTGAACATATTTGACAAGAATTTACTTTTTAGTTGTTTAGTTAGTTTTGATGGGCCATTTACTTTAGAAGAGTATTAGTCTTCAACTTCCAACGAAATTCATATGAACTTATCATTTTTAATGTTGATATCCAATTTTTTCAAGGATGACATAAAATACTGAATATTTTCACCTATGGAAGTCGAATTCTATACCGGAAGAAACTAAATTGCTTGCTGTTTTGCGCTATTTCAATAAGCGTTAAGCAAAAATGGACTATGGAAGGATCGTGCCGAAATGACTTGTCTACTTACAATAATCACGGACCAAATTTAGTAGAAGAATCGGTTATTACTTAAACACGGTCATATTTTTTGGAACTTTTTTGATCAATCCATAATATTATATAGCCATATGGGGGGACGAAATTTTTGCGTACGGAAAAATATTTAGTAATTTCCAGAGCTTTTAGTACTAAATAGATGCACAAGTGTCTATCAGTTTCATTATCAGCCCTGTCCAATTCTGGCTAAAACTATCTAAAGGGGTTGAAGCAATCACCATTCAATTTTCCAGGAACTTTCAGAACTCAATACTGATATTAGGTCACAATAAAACATGCCTTAGCTAACAAACGCACATGATTTTCATGTTGATTGAACATTTGCATGTCTCGAGTCATATTGTGTAGGTGTAGTTTTACCTAAAGGGGAACTTTTTGAAAAAACTTCAAATTCAATTAATACATTTTAAATGTTCTCTTCGTACTAAACGGTTCCTTCACTTCTTTTAATTCTGTCATTTTCTAAGTGTAATGTTAAGGTTCAATAGGTACTTGCGATGAAATCTACATTTAAATTGTCCGCTAAAATACCTTTAGCTTCTTCATCAATGTATTTCCTACCTGTCATGGTGAAAATGCCCACAAACAATCCAATGTTGCGACCTGCAAGCATAACTTCTTCTTCCGAGTCATTTCCAGCTTCTTTTTTTCTGCCTGCCCAAACACCCACTGCTAAAATTATCACGTAGAAGAGAACGATTGAAACAACTCCTGCTATGTTGATCATTTTGGTACGATTTTCTGTGTTTCTTCGTGTATCTGGAACAAGCAAATTCTAAACTGAATAAAACATATTTGCTGGAATAAATCGACGCTGTAAAATTTCCATCTGAACTGCTACATGTTCCGAGGCTGTTACTGAATATTTAAATTTCTTGGTGTTTAAACTAATTGGCTCTTTTCGGACTTTAAGGCAGGCATATTGATAGAAAATGATCAGATTCAGGTCTATATATTTACTGACATTTAATAAATAAACATTTTCTTCAATTTCTGTATATTTTCTTTGATTACTTTATTTTTAGTGACATAAAATTACATTTTATTGAAAACACAGCACTAGATTTCGAAAGAAAAATTCCAATAAATTAGTCAATGTACAATGCTCTCCTCTCTGCCTCGTTCTGGTCGTCCGCTCTAAAATAGTTCCAAGACACTCTATAAAGAACGTAGAAATATTCCACATTAAGACGTATAAATTAGTAATGCTTATTTATACAGCGTTGCATGACTGGTTCGGCAATCAATCATTCGCAAGTCACTGTAATATTTTTAGCTCCCAAAATCCGCAAAAGACGAATAAAGGTAGCAAAATAACTTTAGAGTTACAGTTTACATATTATTTGTATTGAAATTATTTTAATGTGTCTTCAATAATTCCGAATATGCATACTGTCTTTCTTGTGACGAAATTTCAATAATTAATCAAAATAACATTGCTTTTACTTGATTTTCGGTTTACCAATTTTGAATTCTCCATTGAAGTCTTAAACTCAACAGATATAGTTATGATTACAAATTTCTGTAGACCTAAAAACAAGATAATTCAACAGTTTAACAAACAAATTGAAGTTTCAAAATGTGTGCGATTTAAGGCTGCAAACAACCAAAACTGTTGAGATTAGGTATAGCCGTGAATAATACTTAGAATTCAATGGAGAATTCAAAATTTAAATAAAAATTAGGTGCTTTTATTTGAAAAATGTAGTTGATGGTAGGAATTTACTTTTGGGCCACCATATAACCGTGTATAAATAACTCAAAACCAGATTCATTTAAAAATAGAAATTGACTGGCCTGAGCTTTTTTCAAAAAAACAGGCCGCTTAATTTAAAAAAAATATATACTATTATATTTTGATTTATTTTCCTGGCTGCGTGTAATTGTCATTATATTATTTTCTTTCCTGGGCTCCAGTCAAAGTGTGAAACAAAAATTTGTATATCGTTTATTTCGTTACGATTCGGCGAGACAGCAGCGCCATCATCAGATTTTAAAATTCATACAAACTCATAATTGGTGATCATTACATTCATTTAGGTCTTTGCTGTCTTGAAAATACAAAAAAATATTTTCATAAAAATGTAAAGTTTTTAAATCCAAAATATCTCGTAGTATAGAAACATAAAGTTCTTTTATGCTTATACACTGTATAATACTTGCGTTGGAAAATTACATGTTTTGGTGGTTTTTGTTTTTGGTTCAATGGGTAGAATATCGATAAACTGCACAACTAATGTCACTGTTTTAAATCCAAAGTCGAAGAAATCAAATTAAGAGGTAAGTTTTTTTTATATAAATTGTTAGGAAACATAAAACTCTTCTACCGTTACAGAAACGACATAATACAGTTCTGATCCAACACTAGGTTTTCGCGACATTTTGGTTTTGATTCAATTCGTAAAATATAGATGAAATGCACAAAAGGTGTTAACATTTTGCAATACAAAGTATAGTCGAAGAAATCAAAATAGGAGATCAGTTTTCTTCTATGTCTTGTAGAGACATGTGTGCAATGACACACTATATTTTGGTGAAATTTTTCGTCTTTGGTTTATTAACCAATATCACATTTTGTTTGATTTTTGCAATCCAGTGCAGAACAAATCTAATTATGTTCCACACTGTAGGTGAACGAAAACCTTGTTCCTCAGATTAACTTCTACACTACCTCAAAGAAATATTATTTTGAGTCCAAACTGCACCTTTCAAGGTACCTTGATTGAATTGGACCTCGAGCATTCGTCCGAAATATCGATAAAAAATTAGCCTTGAAGACAATCAAAATGGCGTAACTAAGTCACGCTACCTCAATTTCCAATACATCGTGTTATCGATGTGAACCATCTTTCATTGGTTTCCATGCACAGCAAAGTGTCCACAACTAAAGAAAGTCTTACCAAAAATATATATGCGATTAGCGATAACGGAACCTCCCTAGAAGATCACCTACGTGAGGAGATCCAGAAGTTGGTCAGCAGGACAGCAGTCACCCCACCTAAGGGAGGTTTTCTGCGAGGGACTATTCCTTGTTCTAAATCTTAACGACAACATCTGCCTTAGAGCGTGACATCCACATCGAACATACACCAGTCGCTAAAAGTCCAGTACAGTATTAATGCTTCGCGACGGTTATACAAGAACTAAGCTTTCGGGACTCTGGATATCGATCCAGAGCCCGTGACGTCACAGGTGACACGTGGCTCATTGGCTGGGCGGGAATTTGGGGGCGGTCCAGAGTTGCACCCACGTATTCCCAAGGTCGCATTGAAGGATGGGTTGATTGGGGGAGGCATGGGCCGACTTTTGTTATGCGTTAATAAACGAAATTCATCGTAGTCATAATTAATGGCTGTTCAAGAATTCATCACTTTTTCCCTAGTTGTGTAGGTAGAACAAATGCAGCTGAAAGCGAAAATGTATTTAAATCTGCTGGAATGCCACAAATTAAATTTTCAGGTGGAAATTTTAAATTAGTTGAAATGAATGTAAATGGGAAGCCTGGGGAAACAGAAGCAACGAATGAAGAAGTTTTGATCAATTGCTTCAAACTTGTTTACGTTCTCAGCTCAAAAACATGGCATTCCATGATTTAAAATCCTACAGAGGTTTCTTATAAATTAATTTTTAATACCTGGTTGATTATTTAATTACCTAATTCGATGTCCATGAAATGGGCAAAAATTGTGCAGATTACATTTTGATTCTTACAAAAATTTTTAAACGTTTGATGGATGATGATATTAGTTAAACAATTGCATCGTTTAATGGTGGAATGCAGATCGAAGCATCAAGTAAATATCTAGAAGCGGTTGTTTCAAGGCTTTTATATTTTTGTCTAAATCGCCTCTGGATCTTTCCTTATAAATGAGTGTTGCAAATAGCGCTCTTTTTGTAACAGAATTGCGGCAATCAGAATATTTGAACGGCATCATTGCGTACAATTCAGTTCCATAGTTCAGAATTAACATGATTTTGATGAATAGTGTTGCAGATCACCATCAAATGTATAGTCCAAATTAATATTTAATTTTTATCCAACAGCAATGTGTAAAAATTCCTTTTGTAACGTGTGTGTATATAAATTTTGAAAATTGCGTTTGATGAATACAAAATAAGAGAAACATCCGTTAATTTTCCATTTCAAATTTACATGTACAGTTTTCCGTACATTTTGATTAAATTGTCAAAAATTTTAGATCAAAGACGTGTGAAGAAACTTTTGTTAGTAATTCTGATCAATACATTATTTAAAAACGCAGCGCTCTAAATTAGCCTATAATCAAAGTGAAAACGTTCATACATTGAGTTTCAGAGGATTGCTCCTGGAATCACGTATGTTCTTTTACTACTCCCAGAAGAAGTTACTCTCTGGGACTCACTTTTTAGGCAATAATATTTAGATATTGATTTAGATTCGTTTAAGATTCAGCAGGCGGTGTTTTTTGGATAAATGTCCGAAAATGGGTCTGTTTTTCCTGGTGAATGCATTTTGTTACGCTTAATTTATTTATAGAGGATAGTCCCAGAAGACATTCAACTTATTTTTTTCATATAAGGACCTCAGGTTTGAATTTTCCATTGTATTCGAATTAACGAGAAATTGGACCTACCAATAATTCATAAATACGATTTTGTTTAAAATTCTATAGTCCTGAAAAGGACGGAATTTTTTCGAAAAACAGAGCAACAATCAAATTATATATTCAAAATGTTTGCAATCTACCGCTTGACAATATTCGAGGTGCTCAATAAACTCTTCTTGCACCTTGTTATTTTGGTAAATATATTGTTTTGCCTTATACCTTGCATTCATTTTTTTTTATTTTGGGACTTGGTAGCAAGTTCGCATATGTTTTGTAATAAAGGCATAAGGTGTTTAAAAACTTCTTACTAAAACTACAATTTACAATTTATTATATGCTCGTATCTCTAAGACAGATCAAAAAGGTCCATTGTTCAGTACTGCGGAAACAAACATACTACAATATCAACCGAGGAAATTCCATTCCACTGGAAAATTCAGCTTGTTTGGGTTTTTATCAAATCCCCTACAAATGAAGCTCAAGCTACAAATGAAAGGAGGTCGACAACAGAAAGTGTAATTTCAACGTAAACTGTTATTGCTCTTTGTATGTGTTCAGACTTTCAAAATAATTTGCCGATGTGCAAGATATCAAAGGAGGTAGCGACAAGAAATTATCGGGAGCAAAAATAGACAATAATAGCAAATAACGGAACCTTTACCAAAGTTTACTTACTAATGTGTGTGTCTTGACTAAAATCGAATTTGCATCAGGAGAGCAGAATACTGAAGGAGGTAACAACAAGGAAAAATCAGGGAAATAAATCGACATTAATAATAGCAAATAACGTAACGCTAGAACTATTTTGTGTCTGGGCGAAAATTTAACTTGGACCAGGAGAGCAGAATACTGATGAAGGTAGCTACAAGG
>NW_026018800.1:0-11242 GCF_020466585.1 Dendroctonus ponderosae
GATACATTTGATTGATGTTGCCATTCATTATAGTTATTTGCCTACCTAAAGTAACGTAAAAATGTAATTTTAACTCTTTAATACTTCTCTTACTCAATTGGTACTTCTGTTCCAGGTCCACCTCTACTTCAGCGCTCTACCTGAAGACAAAGTTCCCTATGTGAACAGTGTGGGAGAAAGATACAGGGTGCGTCAGCTGCTGCAGCAATTGCCTCCTCATGACAACGAAGTGCGCTACTGCCACGCTCTCAGCGACGAAGAGCGGAAAGAGTTGAGGTTGTTCAGCGCCCAACGGAAGAGAGAGGCTCTCGGAAGGGGCGCTGTGAGGCAAATCCCTGGCACCATGAGATGTGACCTGGTGAGTGTTAGTGTAAAGTTGATGTGGGTTAGTTGTAAATGTTGTGTAAAGCCATCGGGCACATTCTGAACATTAGCATAAATTCACATTTTCTACAGCAGATCGAGAACTGATTAGGAAATGTACTTTATTCTCATCAGAAATTGCCTGAAGTGATAGTTAGCTAGCGAAGACAGCCAATATGGGTTCTTTGAATACGACCAGGTTCCGAGGGTATTTTTTATGAGAATAGAGGGCCGGCAGTCCATAGCGGAGTCCGCAACATGATCCGAGAATTAATGCGTCGTAAACGCGGTCATTACACGTCATATTTGCGATCTTTAATACTGCAGCCGGTTATTAAAGCACTTTTATTGATAATTAAAGAGCGAGTATCTTTCAGGTGGACACCGTCCAATCCGACTTGATTTAAGACCGACTTTAATTAGCGCTACTCGAGGCTTTAACTTTAACTATTCGAGGGTGGTCGTTTATTTGGTCTTGTGTATCTTTGCTGACTAATGCTATATAATTACCTGAAATCTTAAAAATAAGAACAAATGAGAATATTTATAGCTTTTGTATTTTAACTTTTCGTTTTGTCTTGATCGTTAGCTTTGTGGCGATCATTAGTCGCACTTATTCTTTATTTATAATGTCTATTTTGCTTATGTAATTTAAATATAACGCAGCTGGCGATCAATTTAAAAGCGCAAAAACAGATGCACTCAGAGAAAATAATTCACAATGGGCTTAGAGGATGTGCGGCAGAGAACTTGGAAGAAATCAGTTAATGATAGTGAACGTTAAGTTTTCCAGAAAAATCATTAAATGCAATTAAAACTAATTGAACAGTTACTGCTAGAATTTTCTCAGGTCTACGGAATGTTTTCCTGAAGAAACGGAGAAAATTGCTATTTACTAACCGGTTAAAGTGAAAACAAAAAAAAACGTTTCTTTGTAAATAGACGATTTCGATTTTGGCTTGAGGAGTTTTGCCATTTAAACTTACTTTTTTTTGCTACAGTGTCAGAGAAACCGATTTCTTCAACTACCAGATACTGTTTTTACGTATACATGGAGGGTTTTACCTTTAAGGGCCAAATGTGGCAAAACTTAAGCAAAAATACGATATCCAGGACATATTTTTTTGAACGCCGATAACTTCAAGCTGAAGCCATAGCATAAGACGGTACCAATGAATACAGGGTGTCTGAAATTGCAGTGATAGACAAAACTTACTTTTTTTATATAAAATGCCGTGCTTTTTATTGACTTAAAAAGGTACTGATTTAAAAAGGTTGCAAAAGGTTTGAATTGATGGACAAGACATTTACAATCCATACAAGATTTCTTCGCATACTTATGCTTGATTCTCTAACGGTTAAATGAATAATCTAGAAATTATTCTTCGCTTACATCGCATCCCCAATCCAACACCACTGTTCTAAAGGGTAAAACGTCATAAACCAGCTGGTGGAATTTGGAAAGAAATTGACAATGAAATGGCGCTCCTTTCTCTACGAACAATCGCCTTTTCTAATTATCTTTCGAAGGAGGCGGCTGTCGCCTTAATGGAAACCAGGGGTGGCAATCAGATTTAATTAATGAAAAATTTTAATTACAGAATTTCGCTAGTGTCATTTTGGGGTCGGAATTGTGAGTGTATAAAAGCGGGCCACGTATTGACAAAATTTGTATTAACTTCCGCTGAACTCCAACTTCGAAAGTAATTGTTGAGCTGTTATTATAGCAGTATTAATTTAATTTTTCTGGTTTCATGAGAGAATTTGTGTTTATTTCATATATTTCAGTAAAATGTGCAGTTAATTACGTGGAAAAATAATAATAAAATTTAATTGGAAGCGAAGAAACGACTTATAGATATCTATAAAGCACTTACTGTAATTTTTTTTTTCAGCATGTTGTATTTTTTTCAGTAAATTTGAAAAGTTACTGATAATTGTAAGACCCAATGAGAATCACTTGATCATAATTTTTTTAAAATACATAAACATCATACACTTAATGATCTATTGAATTATTTCGAAAAACCCAACTGACTACCTAAGCTTAATAGAACTTCTGATACTAAGCAGTTTTCATTTAGTTTCTAGGTTAATAATTAAATAATTCAATAATAATTTCTAGATTAATTCAAATACGAAAGATTAAATTATCATTTGCTTGTCAAGTTACAAAAAGTTCATAAATCAAAAATATTTTTTTGTACAATTGTTTTGTATTTCTACTAAAATGTTCCTATTCACAGTATCACAGGGATAAAACGGCGAACTAAAAAATGATTTTATAAAAACCGCAAATTAGAGGTGAAATGTTCAATCAATTCGTTTCCTTTAAATTAAATTGTTGTAAAATAATGTTTTAAGTTAAAATATATATCTGTCGATGTTTAATTGAAAACGGGCAGAACAGGCTTTATTCATACGCTTCCAAAGTCTGAAATTAAATTATGAACAGAAGTGCAAACAGAACCAATACAGAAAAAAAGAAAGAAAATACAGAAAGTGCGTTTCTTAATTTTAAAAAAGTCAAGTAAAAGAAGAAGGCATAAATCAAATGACTGATATGATGATATAAAAAGAATTCAGTAGATATAGACTCAAAATCTAAGATCAAAATGTCCATAGTTTGATTATTTTGTATATGAGGAGYTTGARRWACAACTTTYAAATATYWWKSMGRTCAAGTCTTTCTAATTTCTCACTTTCATCAAGCRTTAACCAAAATTRGGTTAATTTTYCGTTATTGACTACTTGTTTAGTATYTTATATATACTTTAATCTTCACATTTTGCATKATTTYAYGTTTATMAATTTARGRAAAAACTKTTGCCCAATTTACTACTAGTTTTAATAATAYAATTAATAAATKAAAGGGATTTATTCCAAAAATTTTCGGACGCCAACAATCTTCAATAAAAAACAAATGTCRWCAAAATGTTTCCAAGCCAAYAAAGAAAGTCTTCARGTGAACTATTGTTATTGTTTGCTTCTAAAAATTAAACRAAATCAAAACGCGAAAAAAAGTATATATTTATTAATTTAAATTGTAAGATAAGTCATAGATATTTGAAAAAATATATTAATTTCTATTAAGCGATATCTTTTTSGTWTCAATTTTCAAACCGAAGTCCATGTAATTTAAAAATGCTATTCTTACTTAAARTCACRTCTAATCACATTCATTGAAAAATTATTCGTATCGCATATTYCAATTAGSCTGTTTTTAATTCATCAAAAAATTAAAKTACCGGAAAAACGGTTAATCCAATTCCCCATTTCTTACGAACAACTTTCTGCCCTTAAATTAAAAGTTTCTCTACAGTTGGCGAACCCTCTAAACTCCTCCATCTCGGACTCTAACTCTTAATTGACGCCTCTTAATTTGAAACTCACTAATTGCGCGGTCTTTGGGGTTTAATAGATCAGCGGCGGAGGGACAATGATTGGCAAATTAAACTGATTCCGAATGACCAAATCATGGTTTGAATAAAAATTTTCATTAACGGTTCAAAATTTATTTTTTCCTTCATCTGACCTCATTTATTTTATTTCCTTTGGTTTAGTCCAGATAAGTTGTCTTGAAGTCTAGTAAACTAGTAAATTAATATTTACTTTGGTCATTATACTGATTGGAAGAAAATAATTTATGTATTCATCAAAATACATAAAAGCAAATGTAATTTTGAATACGGCTCTATATGACTATTTTGGTCCATATTAAAAATTCTCCACTTTAAAGGAAATCTTTCAAGGAAAGAAAGGAATAATGCATTTTTTATCCAAACAAACATGTAACGAAAGCGACACACGTTGGTACTTTCATGTAAAAAATTGCAATAGTTGTTTTTAAAATGTAAATATTTAATTTTAGAGCTTCATGCATAAACGATTAACTCAACTAACTGTAAATATGTAATAACTAAACGTAAATGGGAAATATTGTATATCAATTTAAATGATTTCTTAATTGGGCTGTAGGTATTATTAAATTATAAATATAATTTTATGTTAAAATATCAGCAAAGCAACTGAATAAAAAATTTCGAAAGAAAATGAAAATGGACAATCTCTCGATCAAACGTACTCGCCATCATTTAAATCTAAAACTACGTAGCGGAAAATCAAAGTTAGCGAAAGTTCGATTGACAAGCTAAATATATTTATAAGGGAATTTATATCAATTTCGGAAAAGTCGTATCGGTATCAATACCGTCAAATTCTATTAATAAAAATATCAAGACAACCCGGTTCCAAATCGAGTAGCACTTAGAGTTAGGGACAAGTTTGTAAGGACGCATTTTTTCAAGTCACGTGCCCGTCCTGTAACACATGAAAAGCATTTGGAGGGCCCCAAGTCAAAGTTATGTGTTGCCCGTATTAAAAGTGGAAACTCCCCCCTGTTTGAAGCGTCCAAAAAGCTTTTATAAAGTGCGAAAATCGGGCGTCAGAAGATTTATTAAGGATATATTAAGACATAAGTGAAGGCAGCTTTTTAAGTCGTGAGTTATTGTTGAAATGTCTAACGATGTTCTTTAAGACATTTGAATTAAATTGAGCCTCAGAAGAAATTCCTTAATTTAAGACGAGTAATTTAGAGCATTAAGCCGGCTTAATTTACATTTTTCTAATTAACTTCCCAAAGCCCACCCGTGGGATTCATAAAAAATGAAATGGCCATTCGTTCTCTTGGCAGAGCGTTTTCTCACCACCAGGGAATGCTTTCGAATATTGTTCTTTTATTTATGAATTTCGCAAAGGTAAAGCTTATAATTGAATTAAATAATATTCCCTGGTAGGAACTATACGCGTTTTTCCTTAGTTTCCCTGGTATCTTCAATAAAACACACCGCGATATTTCCGTTTCTTATTATTCTGCTTAACAATTGCGCAATTTAAATACGTAATGAATGCTTAAGAATGATTTATTTCTAAAATAGACAAATTAAAATATTAAGAGATTTTTTCGCATAAATCGTTAACATCGTATACTGGAATTCCTATAGCAACTTTTCCGTGCAAAATTTCTTAATTATTTTAACACATTTACAAGCATAACCAAAGAGCTGGTAAACTTTCTGGTTCAAATAATCATGGAATATGTTCCACAGTTTTAGATCCAAAGAATCTGCAGGCTGAACAGTTTAAAACTAAAAATATTTTTGCCTCTATGAGTTATTGTGCTTAAATATTGCTTAATTAAATTAGCTTAAATAAAGCTCTTACTAAAATTTTTGTTAGCGACACCAACAAAAAAAACGGTTCTTAGAAAAATCTATCGTCACTCAGTCCCATAATATTAAATGATATTTATGTTATGGCATCGCTATCTTTTTCCTGGTCAAAGTTTTCTTGTTTCATTTTCAACTTATTTTTAAATAGACTTGGAAAATTGTCCATGTTGGTAAGGTTTGTATTTTTGCTTAATCTTACAGGTAATGTTTTAAAGTTTTTGCTGCTATAGTTATCATGTTTCAATTAATCGTTTAAAGCAACATTTTCATAATTTTTTCTGAGATATCTATTATAAAGTTTAGTTCAGCATCATTATTCGTCGTTTGCCTTTCCATGCAAATTTTAAAGCTGCTTGAACTACGAATCATTCTATAATTCTCCGACTTTCTGGGTTTTATTAAAAATAAATTGTCCATACTTTCCTGACTGTGTTTCAATTCCAAATCAAAATTAATTCCTGGGTTTCAGTCATTTATTGTCTCTATTTATCAATTAAAATACGTTTCGGTGTATTTTTCCACCATCGTCAGTTTTTATGTGTAGCGTTGTTGCTACTTTAAGCCTTGGCATACATCTTTTGGCATACATACAAAATTAATTTTGATTTCGAATTAAAAATAAATAGTAAAGCAAGTTGGATCATTAAATATATGCATGCTATTATTATTTCGGTGCTTACCTGAAATGTCTGGCATGTTTTGCTGTATATTTTATAAAAATAGCGCCGTTTAAAGGAAAAACTATCCAAAAAACTAAACACTTTGTTTAGACTTAAGCTTTTGTCATTTCTGAATTTGTTTACACCAAATTGTAGGTATTGATGGCCCCAGAATATAAGTTTCCTTGAAAAAAGTGGACTTACGCACTTTTCATATGACTAGAGGTAGAGCCAATTTATTTAATTAAACAAAACCGCACAAAGTCAAAACCAGTTTTCCTCTAAATCTTATGAAACTTCGCTTCAAAGGATTTGTTCAGCAGGGATAAACAATCCTTTCTATTCGTCTAATTCATTTAATAATAAATATGTCAACCGTTTGACCATATAAACCCCTATTGTAATTGCGAGAAATCCATCTAGTGGATGTCTTAGTTCCATTGTCCAATATTGGCAATAACTCCGAAAGTTTTGATAGAACGCCAGTAGTATTTCATTAAAGTTCGGTCGCCGATAAAATCCAAAACTGGACGAAATCATCCCTTCCGCGCCATTTGGCCCCGACAGATTTATTAGAGCCGTATATCTTCACCCTAAATGGTGAGAAATACGACCCTCAGATTTACCGAGGTATTTAATAGAAATAACGTATGTTATTTACGGTGAACGAACAAAGGACAAATTTCTACTTCTTTGGAATGCATTAAAATTCCCGGTTAATTTTTCGATTTCAATATGGATTATCTCTTGTTGCAGTGCTCGGAATCCCTCTCATCGGGGGATATTGGAGTGCTGGCATCCAGAGCAGGGCCCAACATGGTTTGGCATCCAGCCTGCTTCACCTGCTGCGTTTGCAGGGAACTGCTGGTGGATCTAATCTACTTCTTCAAAGAAGGACGACTGTATTGTGGAAGGCATCATGCGGAAACCGTCAAGCCCAGATGTAGTGCTTGCGATGAGGTAAAATTAACTTTTCTTCTATTCAAAAGTACCGATCAACGCCCAAATCGGTGAGCTGAATGGTGTTTGAGCTTTTGTTGGGTTGATCACCTAAAACCGTGGTTTGCCTACTCAATGTTTCAACAGGGACTTCTCTACTGATCTGATGTTTTATTCCAAAGCGCAACTCGTTTTTCCTCACACCGCGAAACAAAGAAAAACACTCTTACAACAGCATGTTAAGTGGACTTGCTACAGCTATGAAGGAACCAAGAAACACAACATCGACCCAAATAATACGCAAATAGTTGGAAACATTAGCGGTCACACTATCACATCTGCGGAGCAATTTAATTAATAGCTAAAGAAAGAAACTTTTCCATTGCACAAGAATGATTCCAATGGGAAACGTTATCCAAGCCTATAGTTTTAATGCGGCCTGTTAGATGGTTTTACTCTTTGGTACACAAGCTTGATGACATTAAAATAATCATCAACAGGAGATACTTTACCATGAATCTAAAGCATTTTGTGATTGATTATTGTACTGATGTCGATGTAAATGTTGGTATATGAACGTTCGTTGGAGGCGCAACCAAAATATCATATTGAGTTTCGCTTTCTGAGTAAAACTACTAGAATTTCCTCGCTAATGTTGTTATGACTGAATCAACCCGATTCTCTGACCCCTATGGCTCAAATGGTTCGTGAGAAACTTCGAAAAAAGCAGCGGCATGTTTGAGTCGATTTTTCAAAAAAAAAACGCGCAAATCTAAAACTTCTTGAAACCAAGACTTTTGTGAGAAAACTGCCAACATTTTCCTATCGATGGTACTTGGATGGACTTAGTAAAAAAGCCATTTAGTTCTCGCTGGAATGATGTAACAATGAGCGTTCTTGCTTATTTTGCTTATCCGAGAAATGAGCAAAAACGGGACAAAAAGCATGAAAATTTGGCCTAAAACTTCTTGAAATCAATACGTTTCTGAGAAAACGTCTTTCTAAGTGTCTGATATTCAAATTTCGTTTTCTGGATCAAAACTACTCGAATTTCCTCACTCCAAAACCAATTATGTGGCTCGAATAATTCTTGAGAAACTTTTTTCGATTTTGGAACTTTTCGAAAACGATTTTGCAAAAAAAAACGAGCAAATCTAAAACTTCTTGAAATCAAGACTTTGTAGAGAAAATTGCCAACATTTCCGTATCGATGGTTCAGTTTCTAAAAAGGCCATTTAGTTCTCTCAGAAATGATGTAACAATGGGGGTTCTTGCGAATTTTGCTTCCGAGAAATGAGCAAAAACGGGACGAAAAACATAAAATGTTGGCCTAATTTTGCACCTAAATGTCTGATATTCAAATGGCCCCTTCTTGGGGTCAAAACTCTTCGAATTTCCTCAATCATGTTGTTATGATAAACGAATTTTCAATTCTCTATCCAACGATACCAACGTCATGAAGACTCCCATGTGTTGGGTTTATGTCGACTAACGATAATTTTTCTAATTTCATAGACAACAAAAGACTGAATTTTACGCCCCTGCATATATTGGTCTTTATCTGATATTGTTAAAATAAGCACATTTAGATAAAGCGAGGGCAAGAAAATTGCTAAATATTCGTAACGCGATGCAACAATTTTGTCGGAACAGCTCCAATATTATAACGAACGGAAATGTTTAAAAATAGTTCCATAAACGGAAATTTGCCACCCGAAATGTGACTTTTCATTTCAATCATCTCCACATTTTGCCATCCAGTGCCGGACAAATGGCCGACAACCTTTCCTCACTTAAATGAAGTTAAAACTGCCCAATCATTGCATCCTTAATGTCTGCACTTGGTCTAAAAAGCTTAAAGTAATTATGCAAAAATAAAATACGTATCGCTTGTAAATTTATTGCCTTGATTATAGGCAAGGGGCTACTGATGAGCATCTTATTTCTTCGAGTTATGCAGGCAAAGTCACTTTTTTGCAGTAGAGCGTGCAGAAAATAATATATTTCGAAAAGGCGCAAGTAACCGTAAAGTTAACGCATCGGTTATTGATATGCGATCCGTTAAGAATGTACAGTTTTATATCAGTTGACTTTTCATCCTTTGGGAGGAATTTGCTGGTACAAAGTGGCAATGTTGGTTACAATATTTTTAAGGAGATACTAGGGTTTTTTATTTTGGTGGAAACAAGCCCTAAGACGCAACATGACAAAAAATGTATATATATTTTGCGTAAATTTTTCTAGATATGAAAATGTCACGCAACTTTTTTCCCCCGAAAACCTTCATTTAAAGCCAAACTGCGACTTGAGTTTATTGATATTCTAATATTCCGGTATGCAATGAAAACTGATGTTTTATAAGAGAAGCATAATAACTCATCTGAAAAACTAAATTTTGAAACTATCCATATCAGTAAAATGATCTGCGTAATTTACGCAATGTTAATAAGTAAACACTCTTCTGTTTATTGTGCCCTCCGGACAGCACCTCCAGAGGAACGGCGCCAATTTTGAATCACCCCTGAAATATATTTACTTTTTGGAAAATAGGTCTTTTTGGTTGTTTACAATTATATACAGCTCGAGAGCAAAATTCGATGAAGTAACCATTCATTCCAATAAACAGTGGCAAAATTTCGATTCTCAACTAGTGGCAAAAATTGTATTTTCTGAATTTCCAGATAATACTTGCCGATGAATGCACCGAAGCAGAAGGACGGGCATGGCATATGAAGCATTTTGCGTGTTCGGAATGCGAAAGGCAACTAGGAGGTCAAAGATACATAATGAGAGATGGACGTCCCTATTGTTTACACTGTTTCGATGCCATGTTTGCGGAATATTGCGATAGCTGTGGAGAACCAATCGGGGTTGACCAGGTAGGTTACTCAATTATGCTTCTTTAACAATTTGTTCACTTTATTTGATTCAACAAAAAATAGATCTTAAACGAATCAATATTATCGTCATTATTTAAGGGGCAGATGAGTCATGAAGGCCAACACTGGCACGCCACTGAGAGCTGTTTCTGTTGCCACACTTGCCGCACCTCATTGCTGGGAAGGCCATTCTTGCCCCGTAGAGGAGCCATCTACTGTTCAATTGCCTGCAGCAAAGGAGAACCGCCCACACCGTCGGATAGCAGCGGCCCCGGCACTCGGTGAGTGGATCAAAAATCTGCAACATGTCCCGAAAATGCTTAAACAATTCCTCCTTTCCAGGCTCCCCCGCCACGTTAAGCAACGCGGTAACAATCCCTCAGGGTCCCATCAAAACGACAGAGCCGCTTCCCCCAGTGAAACCAGCTCGCCTCCAGGTTCGCCCTCCACCTACCCAGCACACCCCCAGCGTTCCCCGATCACCAGCACGCCATCCAGCCCCATTGGTTCGATGTGCTCCCCTCAGAACCACCCCGCTCAGTATTCATTGAGCAGTGTTAGTCAAAGTCACGTACCTGCTTCCCTGCAAAGTCTCAGCCACACGCCGTCACCGATCAGATCGCCGAAAATGGGGCGGCGAGCCCTACAGCGCAGCCCTAAACCTGGAGGCTCTTTGGCTAGCACTCCCACACCTTCGGAAAGCGGCGACAAGGAGTTTGAGGCCCGAGAAGCCACCAGTAGGGAGGTTGAAGATCGAATTGGAGGGACGGAGAAGAGCCTCGATAGGGTTCTGTTGGAGCGAAACCTAGACAGGTACTGAACAGATAGATAGATAGAAGTGTTCTGGTAATATTTTACAAAAACTTCATTTGCTTCAGGCTGCTTTCTGAGCGAGGCAACTCGACGCATCATTCTCCCGATCTGGAAAAGTTGCTCAGCGCGAGGGACAGGAGCAGAGAACCGTTGCACTTAGCAGACCTAAGTCTGGATGATTGGGCGGATAGGCTAAGCTACGATGGCGACAAGAAAGACGATTACCCAGCCAAAGAAGAAAAAGTTGGTGCTAAAGGCCTGGAACAGGGTACAGTGCACGCTAATAGCATGCCAGAGCTACCTGTAAGTATTTTTTCTTTTTCAAGGCATATATGAAAATATGTGCTACCGGTTTTTT
>NW_026018801.1:0-2143 GCF_020466585.1 Dendroctonus ponderosae
CGCAATTTTAAGGATCTGTTGGGCTGCGCTCTAAAAGCCCCCATGGCAGGTTTCGACAAAATCTATGCCTTGCCCATGCTGACTATCAAGGATAATAAAGGTACCGGTGTGGTTACCAGTGTACCTTCAGATTCCCCAGATGACTATGCTGCTTTAACCGACTTAAAAAAGAAAGAGGTAAGTGGCGAAAACAACCAAAACCAGTCTCGTGTTCATTGTTGTTTTCACACAAGGCATTTCGAGAAAAGTATGGCATTAAGGACGAAATGGTCCTTCCCTATGACCCAGTTCCAATTATCGAAGTTCCCGAATTTGGAAACTTGTCTGCCGTTACAGTGTACGAAAAGTTGAAGATCCAGAGCCAAAATGATAAGGAAAAGTTGACTCAAGCCAAAGAGATGGTGTACTTGAAAGGATTTTATGATGGGGTAGGCGTTAATACACTTCCCGGTTCAATTATGCTACGATATTCTCTGCTTAGGTCATGTTGGTGGGCGACTTCAAAGGCATGAAAATTCAAGATGTAAAGAAATCTCTTCAAAAAGTGCTGGTCGACAAGAATGAGGCTATCATCTATTACGAACCGGAAAAAACCATAATTTCCCGATCGGGCGATGAGTGCGTAGTTGCTCTATGCGATCAATGGTACTTAGATTATGGGGAGGAAACCTGGAAGAAGCAGGTGCGATCAACGGTGCAGAACAATGAGCTTTCGTTTTGAAAATATTTGTGCTATTTTGCAGGTTCTAAATGCTTTGGACTCCATCGAAACTTATCATGATGAGGTGAAAAGAAACTTTGTTGGATGCGTGAACTGGTTGCGTGAACATGCTTGTTCAAGAACGTATGGTTTGGGTACCAAATTGCCTTGGGATGAAAACTGGCTAATTGAATCGTTGTCAGACTCTACCATTTACAATGCTTATTACACTGTGGCTCATCTTCTACAGGTAAAAGCATTTGATTTATGTACGGTAGCAAAAAACAACTGGCAAATAAATGGATCTGTGGTTCATAGCATGTTTGCCCACCTGGGAAAGTTTATTGGACTTCAAAGTGTGAAGTGAAAAAAATTCTAATAATTTGTAAACTGTGACAAAAATCAGTAAGTTTCGTGTGTAACCTAACATAATGCCCATATTTTTTACGTGCAAACAAGATAAATATATTCTAGTGAAATAAGAGCGACAATAAAAATATTTCATACATCCCAGATTCAGAATACAGTTCAAAGTCTCAGAACTGGACAATAACAATAAAAGTTAAGAAGTATAAAATTTATATAAAAATTGAAAAATATTTAAAGCAGTTAGATATCTCAAGAAAAATAGTTGAGCTTAAAGAATTTTTATATCGATTTTAACATTGAGAATTGGATAACAAGAAGATCGCCACTGAAAAAATTCCCAAACTCTCATAACTTGAAACTGGGTGAAGGCAACTACCAGTGAAAAGGAAAACTATGACAAATGAAGTGCCCTGTTAGAATTTAGAGTAATTTTCATGCATAAGAGCAGCAAAATTATTGCAAATGTCTAAAAATTCAGAGATCATAGGTAAATACTCAAATTTAAGTCCGCCTCTTAAAAATCTTCGTCCATTGAAGAAGCGTATTTTYAAAAGTACMAAAAAAAAGGAAATGTGGCCAACAGACTTCAGTATGCGTAACTTTTGCGASATTATAAGTAACGTATTTATTTGTTTTACATGTTTTCCTCATTTTTGTAGGGAAATTCATTCAGGGGTGACAAGCCCAATGCTTTGGGAATTAAAGCAGAACAAATGACTCCCGCAGTATGGGACTACATTTTCTTTAAAAACTCCAAATATCCTGCCAACTGCGGAATCAAGAAGGAATTGTTGGACACTATGAAAAGAGAATTTGAGTTTTGGTAATTTTTGACCGTTTGTCAACCATTCTCAAGATGACTAATGTAATTTTGAATGCAGGTATCCAGTTGATATGCGTGCATCTGGCAAAGATTTGGTTCAAAATCATTTGACTTATTTCATTTACAATCATTGTGCCATCTGGCTGGAAGATGCCTCGAAGTGGCCAAAGAGCATTCGAGCTAATGGCCATCTGCTGCTCAATTCTGCTAAGATGAGCAAAAGTGATGGCAACTTTTTAAGCTTGAAAGAA
>NW_026018801.1:2399-3052 GCF_020466585.1 Dendroctonus ponderosae
TCAAAATTACCTCATAGGGCGAGCAAAACGAATTCCTTCAACGACAAAGTGTTTGAAAGCGAGATCAATTTGAAAATCAAGGAAACCGACAGCTTTTACAATAGAATGCTGTTCAAAGAAGCCCTTCGCACTGGATTTTTCGAACTGCAAGCCGCAAGGGACAAATACAGGGAGTTATCGCTGCTGGACAATATGCAAGTGGATTTAGTTCTGAGGTAATTGCTTAGAAGCTTTTAAAGCAACAGTTAACTTCTCTTTTCGTGGTTGCAGGTTTATTGAGGTTCAAGCCCTTACCCTGTCCCCCATTTGCCCACACGTTGCGGAAAAGGTGTGGGAACTGCTGGGCAAGGTGAGTGAAAATTTAACTAAATTGGAGAGTTTATTTTTTTATCTATTTTCCAGAAAGGAAGCATTGTGAAAGCAGCTTGGCCGGAAGTAGGCCCCATTAACGAGGTCGACATTAAAGCTTCAGAGTATCTGATGGAAGCCGCGCATTCTTTCAGGGTCCACCTAAAAACTTATTTGCAAGGTAATTACTGAAGTGTTTGTATATTGGTCGTGTGCATAAAAAGGGTCAAATTGCAGGAATAAAGACCAAGCAAAACCCCAATCCTCCTCCAGTAGAAAAACCTAATCTTTGCACTGTTTGGGTG
>NW_026018801.1:4051-4686 GCF_020466585.1 Dendroctonus ponderosae
TCCATCCTCGACTGCTGTTTTCAGCTTTTGCAGTGTGTTTTTGACAATATTGTCGCCATCCTCTATTATCTTCTTTTTAATGGGAATATCAAGGTCTCTAATAAACTTCATTCCTTCCTGGTGTTCAAGTTGGCGCAAATTCTCAGATGCCCATTCTAAAACGTCTGAAGGAAACTCGGCAATTTTCGCGCAATGAATTCCATAACTAGCATCGCATTGACCCTCCTTAACTTGATACAAAGGAGTAATAGCATCATTTGAAGTAACTGCAGATACGTGCAAATTCCCCGCCGTAGAACATGTGTCAGCCAATTTGGTTATTTTGTGAAAATGAGTTGCGAATAGAGAGAAGCATTTTACTTCCATGGCCAAGTGCTCTGCTATGGCCCAGGCAATTCCGCAACCATCATAGGTTGAAGTGCCTCGTCCTAATTCATCGATGATTACTAGCGAGTTTTTCGTGGCCGTTTTTATTATTGTGGACGTTTCTATCATTTCCAACATAAACGTGGATAAGCCTTTCAACTGACAGTCGTCTGCACCCACTCTTGCTAATATACCATCAACTACAGACAATTCCGCATATTCACAGGGCACCCAACAACCTATATGAGCCATTAACACGGCGACTCCGG
>NW_026018801.1:5685-5928 GCF_020466585.1 Dendroctonus ponderosae
AGCGCTTGTGATAAAACAAAAAATAATCGCGTCCAAATAACAGCTGCGCTTAATACACCAGTTGATCGATGTCCAAAAATGTAATAAGGCTGTAGGAATGGCACTGAGCAATTATTTAAATTTTTGTATTAGCTGCTGAAAGTTTGTAGTAAATATTGTGTACTTAATTAGTTGTGGCTAAATTATTGATTGATTTTTTGACAATTTTTTCATAGCACGAAAAACACTTTTGAAATAGACTTT
>NW_026018801.1:6256-7626 GCF_020466585.1 Dendroctonus ponderosae
AAGTCAAATTTATGTTTAGCCTGTTGCACTTATCGACTTAAAAACAGCACAAACCGGCTGGTTCAGTAAATACTTAGCACGCCTACCTTTTTCAAGTTTAGAACTCTTTCGCTCATCGGCTTTAACACAGGGCGGACATAGGGTATCTTGGCAGATACAGCCGCAGTGGCAAAAGAGGCGAGTACATCCAAAGCAGCTAAAATCATATTTATGTTGCGAACTGTGTCCGCATAGCCAGCAGCCACTTTCAGCATTTCATCTAGAGTTTCTTTCTGTAGTTCCTCATATTTCTCGTTGATTTCGCGATAATCTTCGTTGAGCGTTGTGAGCTTGTCGTTGTTGAAACGAACGCCACCGGCCACAGCGTCAATAATTTTATATTGTTTTGCCTGAAATTAAATTAAAAGTAGTAGGGAAAATTAATTCCTAGTCACATCTACATATAACAGGGTTTTCCGATCATCGTTTTATCTCACTTAAAACTAATCAGAATAAATTACGATTCTGCTGGGAAATTACCTGTCGCAACACCTGTTCTTCCTTTTTGGTAATTCTAAAAAAGAACCCATGTTGCGGATTGCATTCTAGCTTAACCGATTTTCCTTCCTCCAAATTCAAGTCAGCAGCGGCCTTTTTTAGTAGTTTTTGCATTTTTTCTTCTATGTTTAGTTTTAATTTGTGAAGCTCGCTCATTTCCGGATTGACATTACTTTTTAGCAGAAACTCACATCTGAAAGATGGTTATAGTTAGCGTGGTCTTTGAATCAATATCGTTAATTACCTATCAACCAAGTCGAGATCAAGCAGTGTCTCAATCATTGTCTGATACTTATCCATGTCGGTGGCAAATTCACTTAGTGGACTAATGAACATGTCTTTGACTGAGTTGTTGCTCAGTTTCCGTAAAATATTTATCAATGACGGCAAACAGTTCACCGCTTGATACAGCCTGTAGCAATCTTGTAGTTTGGCCTTTTTTCCAGACAGTTTTTTCGAGATCAACATTAGATCGGGAATCTTTGTTAAAGCATCTTTGGTGATTAGCGTTCTGACCTCTGAGTTACGTACAAAACAACCGACGACATCTAGTCTTTCATTGATTAAATTGAAGTCCTTTTGAGGCTGCTTAATCCACTGTTCCAAAAGTCTTTTGCCTTGCGAAGTGACACAACGATTTAAAATTCCAGACAGGCTGTATGATTTGGCGGTTTGTGTGAATACTGGGGCGCCTTCACTATTAAAGGTAGGTTTTGGTAGTATATTAAGCGCATATAAAGCCGCATTATCTATTCTCACATAACGTTGTGCATCGACCTTTTTGAGCCTGTACTGGTTAAAGTTGGAATTCTTGCCTGTGAGATTCAAAAAAT
>NW_026018801.1:7928-8484 GCF_020466585.1 Dendroctonus ponderosae
AAAACGAGATCTGTGGTATTTATATTGCTCATTGCTACCACTTTGTTTTGGCCAAATTTAATTCCCATTACTGAATTGCAGGTTTCAATACTGGCATTTTCAAACAGAATCTGCTCAAACTGCGTGAGGTTCCCTGGGGAACCTTTATACTCCAATTGCCAGTCATTGCTCTTGCCTGGCACTTTCATATAGACTTCCACTCGATATTGTCTCACCAAAAGCAGCTCTCTGATGAAAGTCTCCATTTGATGCTTGTTAATGCACACATAACGGAGCTTCGGTGCTTCGCCCATATACTTGATGATTTTTGAAGTAAAATCTGCAGCCAGTTTGGCATCGTCATCGTGAAGAGTGTAATAATCTGTGCGATTGAAGAAACGAACTGTCGATGGCCCCTTTTCGGGTAATCCTCTGAAGAACCGCACAAAACTCTGTTGTTGGACAATGTCCAAATTTAGAGCTGCAAATGTTTCTTCTGCCATTGCAACACTCGAATACTATTCACTAAAATCACTAACAGCACGAAATACAAAATACTTGCAGCGAAAAATCAGTT
>NW_026018801.1:9483-9628 GCF_020466585.1 Dendroctonus ponderosae
GTGTTTGGTCCACTGCAATGGACGTTTCAAATCTGAATGAATATTCTGAGCAACAGTTGGAATACTTAAGTTTGAAGGCACAAGTTGAAAAAGAGCAACACACACTTGAAGAATTGACTCGCCAGGTTAAAGCTGCTGATGTCGA
>NW_026018801.1:10370-11188 GCF_020466585.1 Dendroctonus ponderosae
TTTGCTAATCGCAAAACACTGCTCAAAGAACTCATCGACATACTAAATTCGGAAGTACAGGAACAACTTATTGAGAGTGGTAATGAATCAAAAACAGCCTCCATAGCGTCAGATATGCGTTGGTCATCATTAATCGACCGCAAAGATTCCTTGCTTAAGAAAATGGAGAGCAAACTTTCCAATTGGGAAGTTACAGACCATTTCCATTCAGTTGCCTTAGACAAAGTTCAAAGATCAATATGCTCACTGCGGTTGCAAGTCGAGCAACTAAACAATCAATTGAGCCATGAAGATACTGATGAGGACAAATGTGAAAGTCGCCAATCATCACTAGAAATTCGCCAACCAGTTGGAATTATGAAGACTAAGAAGGTCGATTCCAGTGCGAAAGTAATCAATTTCGACAATCCGAAAAATTTAACTTATACTTCGGATGTTACAAGCAGCTCTGGGACATTACCAAAGAAAAAGAGTGTTAAAATCAGTGCCGATACTCATATTCCAGAGCAGAACACAGGAAGGCCATTAGGCCGGAAAATATATGTGATGAAAAAGAAATGAATGATTATGTCGTGAATTTAATGCAATAGGTACAATTTTAAGTAATTTGTAAATCATTTTTTTCAGTTATCCGTTGTTAATCAGACCGGTTAAGTTAATTGGTATCTCAAATAAAATGTCTCATGTTGAAACGATGATTTATGATTATCTGCCCGTCCTGTATTTCAACAATCATACTGAATTGAATTAAAAGCTTGTGCTACCACGTGCTATCGCTTGTGGTGAATTTCAATGAGAGCGCAAAGTGGTCGAAAACC
>NW_026018802.1:0-11054 GCF_020466585.1 Dendroctonus ponderosae
AGCCACAGCTCGTTGCCTAATTTTCATTTCCTTGGATTTTAAGTCAATTTGATAGTTTTCTCTGATTTTGTTAACTTTTTGATGTAATTTTCTGGCCGTTTCATACTTTTGCCAGTCTTTTTCTCCTTTCAATTTTGAGCTTGGATTTAACATTATGTATTTAACTTGGTTTTGTACGTTCTCCGTCCAGGATGCCAGCCATGTTACTTTGTCATCATGACGGACTTCTTTCCACTTATGACCGGGCGGTGCCACCGGTATAGTTGACTCTTTGCTACAGTTAATTATTACATCTTCAGCTTCAACACGCCTCTTGAGTTTTCCCATTTTTGGATGTTCACCTCGACCTATACCAAAATCATTTCGTTAGTTCAATAACAGATGTAATTTTTGACACGTGTAAAAAGTGAAAGTGAAACCAAATATTGTAATATGGAATAGGGAAACTCTACATACGAATACCTCAATATAAAACATTTTGTTTGGCTTACCCCTAAAAAGTCCTGGTGGTTCAATTTTGAAGTTGCCAATTTTTTCCTTGTGTCCATCAATGGTACAAAAACCAAATTCTTTTAATAACGCCTCGTTCTTTTCTTTTAACGCTAATTTTTCTTCCTTTGTTCTGTTCCTATTTTTCTCAGCGAGATCCATAAAATACGCATGTAACTGCTTGAAATTACACTTGGATAGATCAGTTATAACTTTTCTTTCTTCATCAGTCATATCTGAAAATCAGAAACGTGTCAATTAATTAAGCAGTTATATGATTACCTAGAATATAAGTGAAAATAGTAATAATTTGAAAGTCGCATAATGTTAGAAATCAGTTATGACTACTACAAAAAAACGTTACTTACAGGCTCTCCAATCCTCGAAGAAATTTTTATTAAAAATTTTCTTCTTTGTATAATCGTCATCCAACATCTTTGCATAAAGTCCAGCAATCTGTTCAGCATCTTCACTAAGTTTCATTGTTTGCCCATTATAGAAAAATTTCACATTTTTAGGTAGTGGCTCATAAGGCGCAGCGAAAACAGGGCCTTTATGTTCAAGAAAACTCCATTTAACTCCATTTTTTTGTTTCTCTTCCGACCTCGAAATAATTAAATTGTGGATAAACGATGAGTTTTTGAAGTGAAGGATATATAACGATAAATCAGTTAAATACATCTACGATTGGCTGCTAAATGGGAGTATAATATATAATAATATAATAATAGGGGCTCACTTGGAGAGTAGAAGTATTTATAGTATTTCTAGAAGATATTAACAGTTGAAAATCGAATTTTAATTTTGTGATTAAGCATTATTTTGAAATTGTTCCCTGTTTAATTGAGAGTATATTGGAATACTTAATCATTCAAATAGAAAAATTACAATATTTGCTTCAAATTGCGAAAAATTTTGATATGTAAAAGTTCTCTTGTACAATTTTTTGATGAAGTCATAGCAGCAATGATGTTTTTTGTCATTAACAGATAGTTACAGGTATCTACCTGCCTTTGTCAGTAATAACCATAATTTGTCAAATTGTGACTTACTTTGAAGCTCCTTTCACGTATTTGCGAATATGCGATTAGTTCTCGGGAAATGTCACAGTAACATAGAAGCAGAACTTACACCAACAAAGTGCTAGAGACACTGATTGAGATTGGATCCAGGAAGATAGTGGATGACAATTTATGTTCGGGTTCCACACACAGAGGAACAAGCATTTGACATAATTGCAGTAGAGCCTTCCAGGGGCACTTAGAGCATTGCACAACAACTGACACTTTCCCAGGCACCAAATAAATACCGATAAAGGGCTACATTCCTACCACGTATGTAATATAAACACAGCACAAAGACACATTAAACCAATGGATTACTGAACACCGGTACAAATTGAGCAGGTGTTAATTAACCGAGTACCAGAAGCTGCTCGAGAAGAGTGGATAATAAGGTGATTACACAGACACTAACTTTTTTGGAGTTAAAGACTCAAATGCATGTTTATGTTGTTCTAATTATGGTTTGCCAGATATCGATCACGGCGGTTCCCTGTGGGACACCCTGTATAGTATTTTCCATATGTTCCACACAAATATGATTTGGAACTGTATTGCACACTTTACAACGACCGTTAATTACACACTTTATTACAAAAAAAAACGATTCTTTGATATCTGTTATTAATTCGAGAAACGATTGCAGGACATTATGGCTCACTACCTCTTCTAAAATTTAAAATATCAAATAAATTAAACGTCTATAACGTGTCCCAAGTACAATAAAATAAACAGTTTTATTACAAAATAATTTAAAATTTTGCGAACAGAAAAGAAGAACGATGTACTTGATTGATAAAAAATAGGAGTGTTTTTGCATTATTTGATGCCTAAACGGATTAAACTTGAATGTCAATGTTTATAACCCTATGTGAGTAAGTGAAAGCAGAGATTAGTAGATTAAGTCTACTAATACGCATTTTAATCAATGTATAACGTTAATAAATCATTAATCATGTTTAATCTCACAATCAGGTTTTTCACAGGGTAGGTACTTAAATCTAGAGTTGAGCAACAAATCACTGCCTGTGCTTTTTCACAGTGATTAATAAATCGCAATTACAATCTCTGATAAACGTAAAAATAAACTGTGGTCTAAAACTTGATTGACCCAAAAGTGATATTAAAGAGCGACTTATATTTTCACTGCTAACGCTGCTATTGCGAGTTGGGTGTAGTGATCATATGTTGCACATGTGGCCCGTCGTTTATTTTTAAAATAATTTTCTGGGAATACACTTACTGTTTTATTAATTTTTGCGAATTGAAATTATTTATTATGTATTGTGCTAAGCGACGGAAAATTATTTCTTTGTGAAATTGATTTTCTGCATTAGATGATAATTTTGCAAAATGCAATTTATGCAAAGCAAAATTATCTTACAAAACAAGAAGGTACGTCGAATTTGAAACGGCGCATGTAATGCAACAACGCACAATATCAATAAATTCTAAAAATTTTCGATAAGAGTAGCGCAGTAATATTTTTGATCCTATTTTCACTCAAATGTTTTTTTCAGATCAAAAATTAAAATCAAATACATATAGCTTGTTCACAAAGCATTAAAAGGATGTTAATACGCTACTTGTTCTGTGTAAAACAATAGCTGTTTGTTTCCATTTTTATTTTCTTCCACAATGTTTTTAGAACTTTTAGAGTACCCAGATTTACAAAATGTGTAGCTAGGTGCAGAGGTTGTTATTTTTTAGTGTCCTTAAAATCATTTGTACTTTAAGTATAAAATAGTATTTGTTGATACCTGGATAAGATTATTTATTTAAAAAATATGAATTACAAATATTTTAAAATTGTTTCTGCAAGTGACGCACGATTGCCTTATGACGTTGCTATATCACGAAAATAGCAACCACAATAAAAAAATCACTTTCACAGTTTTAATAGTGGTTTTAAAATGACGCTCATCTCTATTTAAGTCTAAAGGGTGTTTGTTTAGAGGTATAGAACATTAAACTGATTGAAGTACTGACTTGATTGGAATGGCAGTTGTATGCTATTGTTGCTTAACTATGATTTGGGGTATTCGGACGCCGCGGCTGGCTCGAATGACGAGCAACCTGGAAGTCTAATTTTTGACCACTTCCAAACTTCTTCAAGACCACTAAACACAAAAAAGTGGGTTTTCTGGATATAACGGAGCCTCAATAATGGCTTCTGGATTTTCGTACGTCCAATCCCGACAATTTTGTTTATTGACGCAACCAATGAGCCAAAAACGATTATGTCGACCGTAAAATGAACGTAGCGCACGGCGAGTTTAGCGAACTGAACAGCGATTTTCGAAATCGAAATTGCCGAATTTGGAGCTACAAAAGTCCAAAAGCCCTGATTGAGGCGCCGTTATATCCAGAAATACTCACTGTTCGATGTGCTTTTTTATGGTCCAGTGGAATTAAAGTGGTCGAAAATTGGACGTCTCGTGGATTATTCTTCATTCGGGCCAGCCGCGACGTCCATATGGCCCAAATCACATTTAAGCTATAATGGCATAGAATTGTCTTTTCAATAAAGACAATTCCAGGACCTTAACATTAATTTTATTACTTTTATTTCAATTTAGAGTTCTATAGTTCTAAAAAAACTCTTTACAAAAACGCGTTGGATGAGCGGTTGAATGTCATAATAAACGCATGCTTTTTGTAAAAAAAACGATTTGCTGTATCACCCAAATTTTTATATACCGTTTCTTAGCAGCGGATTGTCCTGTGTCTTTGCCCTCATGAACCTGAAAATGGACACACATTTTTATGTATAAATCGAGCACGAGAACAAATAAGTCAAAATTATACAAAACAAATTTTAATTTAATTTTATTCTTTAATTCTTAAATTGAAATGAAGTTCATCTTTCGAATAACTAATAATAATGGTTGGTCAGCAATGACCAGTTTTAATAAAACTACTTAAAAAACTAATAATAAAACATTAAAAGGCTTAAAAATACACATTTGAGCAAATCCCGATATAAGTTTTTTTAGAAATAGCTATTAAATAAACCGATACGAAACACAAACCAAAGTAAGCCGTTAAATTTTTCAAATTAACTTACCGTTTTTCTTTTTCGAATATTATAATCATGCGCGACCTTCTCCATGTTAGAGGCAACGCCTTGTTTTATCTGAGGTCGAAATTATATATGTAATAACATATAGATAATTCGTTTTTTTTTTCTTTTATAGAAATCTAATCAAATAGTTATCACTAATAAACTAATCCTTAGGAATTCAAACAAAGGCATTTCCAAGAAAACATTATCTATGATCAGTCATTCTTTCGCCCCACGAAAATATGCAATCTGAGATGACCGAAGGCAGAGAATATATGCATATACATATTCCTAAAAAAGCATAAAATCAACAACCAATTGAATGTTCTCCGGTTCTTCCTATATAATCCATGCTTCATTATGTGAATTAATTTATTTGTGATTCCAACTCACCTCAATACCTTTATTAGAGCAATCATGGCTCAAATTCTTTTCATATTTGGGCAAGGTCTATTTACCCCTGAATTTACGGGACTTATTTCTGAGACCTCTATGCAAATTGTTTTGCATATTTAATCCATGTTGAGCATATTTCCGAAAAAACTAATACTATACTATTTATGTAAATTTTCGGACATTTTCGAGGAAAGCATTGGGTAGTACTTTTGTGTACTTCTTCTATTGTACTTTTTTTAATATTATACTTTTAGAATTATTCTCCTTATTTACCTACATCTCAGCAGATCAGCAGAAGATGATATTTAAATCAATTGATAAAGTAAGAAGAAACCTGATACAGCGTACCTAATTGTCGAATAGGTTTTCAATTTTGATTATATTCTGGGGTGGCCAGACTAAATTTCAAATAAACTTATTAAATGAACCAAGCTGCGTGGACTTTAAATGTACCTTTGGATTGTTTAATGAAATATTAAGTCGAATTTTCTTGGTTTTCCGTAAATCCGATCAGATCAGCTGCAAAGATAAAAATAATAAAACTTCAGTTTATCAACAAAATAGTTTATTTACAAAACTGGGTTTTCAGCAATTAATTTCTTTTATTTTATTTTAACGTTGTTTTGCCCATTCTAGTTGAAATGGACAATTTCCCCAAAGGTTTACCGGAATAAAAGTTGTCTTTTTGAAGTGATAACTCCTTATGGCACGTTGTGAATGGATTGAAATGCGTTACTGCGTTATTATGTATAGATAAACCCAAGAAGTTACACAGTTCTCTCTCGCACTCAGCGCGTGAGTTTTCTCTCTCCGGAGATATAAAATAACTAAATTCGACTATTTGCTAACTTTTATAGAGTATCATATGTGGGTCCTAGACTAGCCCTGGGTAACACTGTGTTGAGTTGCGCTATTGAGTTGTTGCAGCTCTCTGAGTTAATTAGTTATAACTCATCGGTTAATGAGTTATATTCATTTGTTAAAACTTGAGACCCGAGACTGAAATGTTCACACCTAAAAAAAGGTCATCAATATTTTACTACTTTGTTCAAACAACTAAAAGAAGTCATCTAGATTTTCCCTGCAACCAAAGAAAGTCGACAAATTTTCTTGTAAAATCGATTTCTTAATGTTTTTGCATAAAAGATTCAGTTTGCCAGTATTTGACAGTAAAACGTTAGGAAAAACGCGGTTTTTCTGTTTAGAAGCAGTGTTGTTTAGAAATTGACCTAAAAGTGAAGAAACTCCATTTCCCAAGAGTTTTCCAAATAAATGATTATAAACTTCCTCTTTCTCAGTTCGGGGAAATATTTTTGAAAAAAAACCTCGAAATAATTATTAGGGTTTTGTTCATAATTCGAAGCTGCAAAAAGTTTTTCAAACATTTTTGAAAAGCGGTTAAGAAGGCAAGTGTTCCAATAAAATTTATCTCATAATTTTTTACAGAAAATACTTGAAGATTGCCATTATTTACTTAATTAATAATTGTTTAATAGAAGCTTTGTTAAAACTGGAATGAGCTGAAAATTTAAAGGAACTTTAGAAATCTTCAGAGCGATGAGGGCGACGAATTTTCCCAATAATTTTTTGTAAACTTTTGCTCTAGTCGTTTTTTCATGATGATCCTTTGTCATGATGAAATTACTTTCAGTAAAAAACTGAATAAAATTATTTGGTTTTTGTGTCAAATTCGAAGCTGAAAAGGATTTTCTAAAGCTCCCTGCAAACCGATGAATGACGCTAATTGTCTAGCAAAATTAATTTTATCATTTTTGGCTGAAAACCCCCCATTATTGTCAGAAAAGAGGAAAATTTAGTTTTGTGATCGGTTTTGGAAAAAACCTTAATGACTTTCGGGAAAAAACGGGAGAAATTTATTTTCGTTTTTGTCCCGAATTAAATTTTGTCCCCAGTGAAAAAAGTTTTTGTAAAATTTTTACAAAGCTATAAATTTATTTTGTAATTTTCGCTGTTAAAAAACTACAAAATAGAACGGTTTGAGTAGAAAGTAAAGCAAAAAAAAATCGGTCAAAACTAAAAAAACACATTTTTTAACAAATTTTACATCTTACAGTCTTCAGAGGAATGGAGGTGACGAGATTTTCAAATAATCTGTTATAAACTTTCGCTTATTCTGTTCGTTTTTTGATAGAAAATTATTTGATTTTTGTGTGAGACTTTCAAGTGAAACTGTAGAAAATTGCACCTTTATAAGATAGAGTAACTTGCCTAAAATTGTTAAATTCTGAAATTTGAAGACATTTTAAAAATATTATTTATAAATGGCTTTTAAAATTTTTTAAAAATAAGTCATCAACATTTTCCCAGCAACGGAACTGAGTTACTGCGCTGTTGTATTGGGTTGGCGCACCAATTCATATGCGTAGCACTGCGCCAACTCCTAAAAATTCTCTGGGTTACTCAGGCCTATCATAGACCTCGGATTAAACAGATGCATTTGTTTTTCGATACATGTGAAAGCTGATTTACAGGATCGGTAATCAATTTAATATGTATGAGTAACACCAACAAAAAATAGGAGGAAAACAGTAGCCATGAATGTATTTAGTGAACTTGTTTAGTTTGTAATAAGCGGTAAACGAATGTCACTAAAATAACAATATTGAAATTTAAAATTGAAAAAAAACTGTGCGTCACGGGACCCCTATAGAAGTGATAACTTCAAATTATATTTAAAGGAACGATTAAATATTGAGCTTGTTTAACGCAATAATTCTTATTAGTCTAATAATTTATAAATAGATCAGGAAAAGGTAAAATAAAATTTAATTTCCTTTTGAATGCAAATTTTTGTATTTATTTTATTTACAACGTTGAACATTCTTTGCTAGCTGCAGTTGACTCACTGGTAGTTACGTTGTCATTTTCTAATCCTATAAAAGTGACTATTGGTTTATGATAACTGTAATAACAATCGAATTGTGACAGTCGATTTTATCTTGCACAATTGAAGCTTGATCTGGATTATTTCTCATGTTTAATTGTAACTTTGATTCAAGAAATGGCATTAAATATTGCGCTCTATCAGCAGAGATTAGTAGACTACTAATCTCTGCTATCAGAAGAAAAATCGACATTAAAATATTCACTTAGCATGAATGGTAGTTTTGGCCAAAGTAACCTGCCAGTAAGTAAGTAAGTTAAGGCCAACTAAACTGGAGCCTTAAGGTCGGTCGCCCTTTGGATGCGTTTTCGTCCGAACTGCGTTAGTCAGAAATCGCGCGAAAAGGAGCGAATGATCCAATTTTATTGCAACATGCCAGACCGAGTTTCACAATTCCTTTCTAAGTACAGTTATCATAACCCAATTGTCAGTTTCGTAGAATTAGAAAATGATAACGTAAATACCAGTGAGTCAACTGCAACATTGAAAAATGTTTAATGTTCTAAATAAGATACAAATTTTGCATTTAAAATGAAATAAAATTTCATTTTACCTATTACGATCCATTTATAAATTATTAGACCAACAAGAACAATATAATTATAAACTGGTATTGCTATTATGCGCTAAACAAGTTATCACTTGTGTCGAGCGTTCCGTGACGCACACCTTTTTTTGAACCTATTGAACCACCTATTGAAGTTATTTGCTTTTCGATTGTTAATTGAATAAGTAGTTACTAAGATTTGAAATTTAATGGAGTTCATATATTGCTTTAGATTAGCTCGCTGATTATACAGTCACACAAACCAATTTTTTTTTTGATTTGATATTCAGACTCATATCCTGTAGTAGCTGTAGATAGTATTTTGTCCTGTTGAATCCAAATCCGTAGTCAGTTGGACAGTTGACAGTATTTAAAATAAGATGCTACAAAATAGCCATATGAAAACATTAAATTGACAATATTTCGAAAACTACACACTTTTGGAATAGACAACTTAAGGTAAACACAACAAACAACAATAAGAAAAAATTATCAAAAAGGGGGCGTTCCACTTGAAAAAATTCATTTTGGGCGGTTTTCTCATCGTCATTTTTAAATTAATTTTTTTAACACTGTATTAACAACTTCTTCTTATTCAACAAAAAATTCGACTCAAATTAAGGAATATATATTTAGAATTTGGAGTCAAATTCAAAAATATAATGTCCATTTGTCAACACTCATCTGTCACAGTTTTTGACTTATGCCATTTTTTGCAAAAAACAGAGTAGCAGAAGTTCATTAACAAATTCATACTTCCTGAACCATTGCAAATAAATAAATCGGCATTATTTAATTCAATTCCCAAAGGTTTGGCAGACATTCTGCATCGATTCTGACTGACATTCTGTTATGTTTCATGCTTCTGCTGTGATTTTCCAAAGTTGACAATAAAAAAATGACAAAAACTTCACTTTTTTAAATGGCAACTCCAAAAATAAATGTAAAATTGAATTTTAATTCTATTTTTATTAACATTGTGTACGTTCATCTAAAGTCGTTTATGCGTCATTGGCATTTTTTGGATAAAATATTACTGTTTTCTTATCAAGCATTTTT
Organism: Dendroctonus ponderosae; assembly: GCF_020466585.1. Lineage (NCBI taxonomy): Eukaryota > Metazoa > Arthropoda > Insecta > Coleoptera > Curculionidae > Dendroctonus > Dendroctonus ponderosae. The sequence goes on from NW_026018802.1 coordinate 9,522, forward strand.
TGATTGTTAATTTTAAAACACCGCAACAGACGCACACAACAACAACGGACCTTGAAAATTGAATAAAAAAATGGGAATGGTTCAGGAGTTACGATTTTTCAAATAAACAGTTTTTTTCCAATAAATGTGACGTCAAAAACTATGACAGATAAGTATTGACAAATGGACGTTTTAATTCAAAATTTAACGCTGAATAGAAAAATGAAATCCAAATAGGGACTTTTCATTTAAAAAAGCCAAGATATCGTCGATTTTCGATGTTTCCGGAAGCGTAGACATTTTGAAAAAAACTATACATATTTAGACTTGCAGCAGCCGATTATGCCTACCAATTTTCATTTCATGTCAAAGAACCTTTTTTGTATGCTTATTAATAAACAATATACAGGGTGTTTCGTATATATGTTAAAATATTCTAACAGCGTGTTCTTCTAGTCATTTAAGGAGTGGGTCTTCCTGAGAATTTTTTTAATTTGAGGTTTGAGGAAAATATTAGTTTTTGTTGTTTTCCTTTAAAACGGTTAAACATAGAAACTTCAATTTTGGCATACTTTCGAACATTTTGGTGTACATTATAAGCTAATTGAGTGCCATTTTCTGATAGTGTGTCGTGGTTTAGTTTGCGTTTATACAAGGTAGAAATGTGGAACCCTACTTTTGTTTCATCCAGAAGTTTTTTGAGTGCACTTAAACTTTTCTCGACATAATCTCGTTAATTACTACAAGCTATTTGCCAACTTTTTTATCTCTTGGTTTTTCCTAAGACCACTAGTTTGCCCGCAAAAACATAAAATCGTTTTCTTTGTCGTTCTCCAAATGTGTAAGTAATTTTTAATTTCTGTTAGTCAATTTCTGTAAATCTAATAACGTTTTCATATAACAATTTTGGTACGCATTATTAGTTGATTCCTAACAACCTAAATTATTTTTCTAAATTGTCTATTTTGGTTCAGATTACAATTATTAAGTTTGAATAAATTTTACTTAAATAAAAACATGGTAAAAATATGCGCAACGATATAAACGAACAAAATTAAATTTAAATAACCATTCCAATGTTTAATGAAATTAAAATTTGCAAACCGTACAGTTTGCACTGAAGTTCTTATTTCGTTAGAAATATTAAATATTATTTCCTAAAGTTACTCGATTGTATTCACTGTTGAATTAACCGTATTTCTTAAATGGCCCCAGAAGTAAACATCGATCGCGTTTAGATCGGGAGGTCTAGGAGGCGAGTTTATAGGAGCTTCTTGACCCCTACCAATCCAACGGCCTGGAAAGTTTTGATCAAGCCGAAACGATTTAATTTTTTTGCGGGCAAACTAGTGCCCTTAAGAAAAAACAATAAGAGCTAAAAAAGTTGATAACTAACTTGTAGAAATTAAAAAAAATATTTTGATAAAAGTTTAAGTACACACAAAAATATTCTGAACAAAATAAAAGTAGGAGTTCCATATTTATACCCTGTATAAAAGTAAACTGAACTACAAAACACTACTATAGAATAGCACTCAATTAACTTATAATGTG
>NW_026018803.1:0-10947 GCF_020466585.1 Dendroctonus ponderosae
ACTCTCCGTTTACCATTTGGAAAGGAGCGATTAAGCCAAAGTTAGGCTGTCCGAAATAAACATAACACCAATAAAGTATATATAAAATAATAATTCTCATTATACTACAGTGAAAACTCCGATAAGCGGACAGTCACGGTTCCACAAAAAATGTCCGGTTACGGGAGATGTCCGCATAATAGAGATATGTATTTAATTAAAAAATATTTATTTTCAGCTTTTTTATTGTCTATATATGTTTTATGACATTTTTCAACATAGAAACTTATTGTGCCGGTTTATTAACATATTCAAAAATACTAGTTTGGCGCGTTTTTTGAAATCTTTGTTGAATAATCCAATGCTGAAAATGGGTTTCAAGGTTTTGTTGAAACGCAATAAAATCATCTCCTTGAAAATATTTTTAAAAGGGAAATTGCATTTAAGGCATCATCATACGATTTTCGCCGGTCCATTTCTCAGATTTGAATGTTAACGTTTTGTCTGGTAATGCACGAAAAAAAAGTCCGGTCTCATCTGCGTTGAAAACGTCCTCCGGCTTGTAGCCAAGCAACATCCAGTATCCATGTAGCGAGCCACTCTAAACTCTTTTTTATCTATGTCACTTTTTAGGAAACTCCATTTTTGCCCTACATTGTCACCACACTGTGATTTTGTTCTAATATCTTCTTTTTTTTTTGTTATTTCTGCCGCTTGAGTTTTTCCGATCTTAAATCGCCGTGCTAGTTCTCGAACGGACTCTGTTTCTTTATCTAAAGCATTTAATATTTCCATTTTTTTCTTTAAAAGAAAGCATTTTCTTTTTTGGAGCCATGTTCACAAACACTCTCTATATGTGCTCGAAACTTAATGGCACTATCCTCGATGAATAAAGTAAGTCAAAACATCCTAAACGGGGAATTAAGGAATTTGTGAAAGAATTCCCCGGTTGAAAATTGCTTATTTATGATAAGGGTTTTATTCGTAGACCGCGTTTTGCAGGTTCGTGACCGCTTGAAAGAGCTTTTCAACTCCGTTTGATCATAATATTCATGTCTGCGTCCGTTTAATAGAATGTCCGCTTATTAGAGCTGTCCGCAAGTAGAGCTTTCACTGTAATTGGCTAAAAATCATACTTGTTTATTTTATTTTGTTTTATAAAATAATGGTTTTTTGTCCTGCCATTTTAACGTATTCTTTAATCTATTTAAACAACCACGTTTTCCATGGTTTGTAACGCAGTTTATTTGAAACGTTTTATTTACGTATGAGTCTTACAGTAATGATAATAATTTTATCATACTTTGATTAGTATCTTCCCGGTTTCATTCAGAACATCAATAAATCAATCAATATGCATCTTAAAAATTTGACATAATTTTAGAAATTGCCAAAAAATGGTACCAATCTGTTTAATGATCCAATCGCTCAACATGTTGGTGGTATAAGAACGCCAAACCGATAGGAACTTTTAATTACAAACCGCTACCCTGTAAACATGCAAATTTTTTATAGAATTAACAATAATTTTCGTTTACAGGTGTATGTGTCCAAACAGAAACTGTATTGAGACAAGCTATTGCTGAACGTATTAAGCCCATTCTGTTCATGAACAAAATGGACCGTGCTCTGCTTGAATTGCAATTGGACGCAGAAAAACTTTTCCAAACTTTCCAACGTATTGTTGAAAACGTCAACGTAATCATTGCCACCTACAATGATGACAGTGGTCCCATGGGTGAAGTTCGAGTAAGTGCATTAAATAGTAATATTAGTAGTTTTTTGGTACTCTTCCTAGTTATTCGAGCTAATATAAATGAAGCATACTATAAGTTGGTATGCTTGAACTTGGTTCGATAAAGTAGGGGTCACATTTTGCCCTGTTGTGTTCGTTTAATGTATGCAACAGTTTCCTACAGTGAAACATTACAATACATTTTTTATAGGTTGAAAATTCTTGGTTTCATATTATTTATTTTACTGTATTATTTATTTAGGTCGATCCCAGTAAAGGTTCAGTTGGTTTCGGATCTGGTCTTCATGGTTGGGCGTTCACTCTCAAACAGTTCGCTGAAATGTACGCCGAAAGGTTCAAGATCGATGTCGTCAAACTAATGAACAGATTGTGGGGTGAAAGTTTCTTCAACCCGAAAACCAAGAAGTGGAGTAAGCAAAAGGATGATGATAACAGGAGATCATTCTGTATGTACATCTTGGATCCGATCTATAAAATATTCGATGCCATCATGAACTATAAGTAATTTTTTTAATCCAGTACTTGAGCTTTACATAACCGGTGTTAATTACCATTTTCAGAAAAGACGAATACGAATCACTTCTTCAGAAGTTAGGTATTGTATTGAAACATGAAGATAAGGACAAGGATGGCAAACAGCTGTTGAAAGTAGTTATGCGTACTTGGTTGCCAGCTGGAGAAGCTCTGCTTCAGATGATAGCCATTCACTTACCGTCTCCGGTGACAGCACAGAAGTATAGAATGGAAATGTTGTATGAAGGTCCTCATGACGATGAAGCTGCTTTGGGTACGTAATTTAGCAAACGTTTTTTTATTGAGACAACTTAGTCATTTTGATGAAGAATTTATTACCGCCCCAGTCTGAAAACTGTGAGTGACTGGTACCGACTGATACTAAAATATATGCATATAATTTTTATTTCATCATTACTTCTGGGTAAAAATTTCATGTTTTCTTTTTTTTTCAGGAATTAAAAACTGCGATCCAAATGCACCACTCATGATGTACGTATCTAAAATGGTACCTACATCTGATAAGGGCCGTTTCTATGCGTTCGGTCGTGTATTCTCTGGTAAGGTTGCAACTGGCCAAAAAGCCCGGATTATGGGACCCAACTATGTACCTGGAAAGAAGGAAGACTTGTATGAGAAAGCTATCCAAAGAACAATTCTCATGATGGGTCGTTACGTAGAGGCCATTGAAGACGTTCCTTCCGGTAACATCTGCGGATTGGTTGGAGTCGATCAGTTCTTAGTAAAGACTGGTACAATCACCACTTACAAAGATGCCCATAACTTGAAGGTCATGAAGTTCAGTGTGTCCCCTGTTGTGCGAGTTGCTGTGGAACCTAAAAATCCAGCCGATTTGCCAAAACTCGTAGAAGGTTTGTATGTTTAACTGATTAAATACTCAAATTTTATGTTGCCAATGTTTGGAAATTGCAAATTTGCACTAAATTAAAAAAAAATGTTTCAATTTTCGTAAGTAACCGCCGCAATTTCTTGGTAGGGTTGAAACGTTTGGCCAAATCAGATCCTATGGTACAATGTATCATTGAGGAATCCGGTGAGCATATTATTGCTGGAGCCGGTGAACTTCACTTGGAAATCTGTTTGAAAGATTTGGAAGACGACCACGCCTGCATTCCGATCAAGAAATCTGATCCAGTTGTATCATACCGTGAAACAGTCAGTGAGGAATCCGACCAGATGTGTTTATCAAAATCGCCGAACAAACACAATCGGTAAGAACTAGCAAATACTGAAAATATCCTTCCAGCACATTCAGAGCCACTATATAGTTAATGCAATGGCACTTCGGTGCTGTTCAATAATGATGATATTGTTGGCAGTGCAATGGAAGAAGATAAATATCTGAATAGTTAAACGCTGTTACGGAACCTCTATCTTTATGTTCAGTGGTGACACGCTACGGTATTCGGAATACACTTTTTATGTGATTAATTGAAACATGTCTTAATTTCTTTTTATAATTAGCATACATTGCTCATTTACAATTGTTTTCACTTCTAGATTGTTTATGAAAGCTCAGCCAATGCCCGATGGTCTCGCCGAAGATATTGATGATGGAAAAGTCAATCCACGTGATGAATTCAAAGCCCGTGCCCGTTATTTGGGTGAGAAATATGACTACGATGTTACAGAGGCTCGTAAAATCTGGTGCTTCGGTCCTGATGGCACTGGACCTAACATCTTGGTTGATTGTACTAAGGGAGTTCAATACTTGAACGAAATTAAAGACTCCGTTGTTGCTGGTAAGTTCAAAATGTTTGTGGTTGCTCATTATGTACCAACCGGTTATTGTGACTGATAGATTTAAGAATAGAGATCTTTTGTTGAGTATTGATCCGTTTCAGCATTCCCATGCAGAATTCTTCATATCATAAGTCATTCTGTGCATAAATGCTGATAGATCGTATCCTGTATATCCTCTAATCTATTTCAGTCTAAATAGTTTAGGACGGAAACGCAGGAAACATTTTTTACTTATAGTTCCATATTAATTACATAGAACAAAAGGAGATAAATTTACCAAGATTACTTTTCTCGCAGGTTTCCAATGGGCCACCAAGGAAGGTGTTCTCTCAGAGGAGAACTTGCGCGGTGTTAGATTTAACATTTTTGATGTAACTCTGCACGCGGACGCAATCCATCGTGGAGGTGGTCAAATCATTCCCACTACTCGTCGTTGTTTGTATGCTTGCTTACTTACCGCTTCACCCAGGCTTATGGAACCTGTTTATCAATGTGAAATTCAGGTATGTTACAATAATACACATTAAGCCTTAACCCTTATCGGACGCTGGTTTTTTAGAGGTGATTATTATATCTTTTAGCGAATGTTTATTTTTGCCTATTCATATGTCAACTGATATCAAAAGTCAAAAGATAGGAGCAATTTGCAAATATTTTCAGGTTGCAGCGAGAAATACTGTCTTAAACTGCCGATAAGGGTAAATAATATAAACTTCTTGTTCTCGTGCCATCATTATTCAGTATTCAATGATAAAGCAAAATCTTACAATACTTGCACATGATGGTAGAGCATTTTGTCTTTTTTTCTGATTCTGAACGACTCATTGAATTCTCAGAATTGGAATTGCAAGACAGACATTAATTTTACACAAAACTATAAAGAAAATGAAATATAAGTGTTATGAAGTTGCAATGTATGTGTAAATCAAATTTTCTACTCAGTGTCCCGAAGCCGCTGTTGGAGGTATCTACAGTGTATTGAACAAAAGACGTGGTCATGTATTCGAAGAAATGCAGGTTGTTGGTACTCCGATGTTTGTGGTGAAAGCCTATTTGCCTGTAAATGAATCATTCGGTTTTACCGCTGACCTTAGGTAAGTTAATTGAATAATTTGCCATTACAATTAAATCAAATCCAGCATTACCCATGCAGAGTTGTTGAACTTCAAAATTACTATGTGTATCAATGCTGGAAGAAAATATCCTGTATATCCTCCAGCTAATTGTATTATGGTTTGTCTGGCACGGAAAGGCAGGAAACACTGCTTGTTTCTGTTGTCAACGACACGCGCTTTAACTATCTAGACATGTGTAATTATTAAATTTTAATTGCTTTAATGTTTGCAGGTCTGGCACTGGAGGACAGGCCTTCCCACAATGTGTGTTTGATCATTGGCAAATTTTGCCTGGCGATCCGCTGGAGTCTGGAACAAGACCTTATGGAGTTGTGCAGGTAAATTTTATATGACTCAAGCATATTTGCAATGCATGTCCATCCTTAGACAATGTTTTATATTATTTCCATATATAAAACATTCGCAAGAGATGGTAAATCGACGGTCTTTTAGTTTCGGTTTTAAAGTGATTCGACTTTCTAGCCAGAATAGGGGGACAAACACAATAATTTACGGTTAATACTTTGACAAAACTAATTATTCCCGTAGTAAATGAGTAATTTCTTTTGCAGGACACCCGTAAGCGAAAGGGTCTTAAGGAAGGACTTCCCGATGTTACCCAATATCTTGATAAAATGTAGTAACATACATTACTTTTGTACAGTTAAGGTTAATTTTAGTTTATTTCTACAAAATATTTAAATTAGAATATGCAAATATTCTGATTAACATATTTTATCAGATCAGTGTATTTATCAGTTCAATTTTTTTCACGCAAAATTAAAATCCTCCAGAAACGATTTTGTCTTAATTATTGCCGAAATGATATTAGTTATTACTGAAACATGTTTTTGAAAATTAAATTTAAAGAATCCCAAGTGTTCTACACTTTCAACAATAAATATTCGGTTATTTTAAAAATATTCAGTTAGTTTTCCTGATTTCTGTCGAACAATTCTACACTTTGGAGCCAAGCTGAAAATTCAAAGGTGAGTTGTCTTACAATACTGTTAAATTTATTTCTAAGTTAAAATAAATCTTGCGATAATATGAATACTTTGCACATTTACACGAAATGATGAAAATCTCTAGACTGGAATACTTCATGACGGTCTAAAAAAATGCTCAAAAGGTCTGAAAATGTCCATTTCTTTTCACATTCAAGCATTATAGCGACGTGTCTTTTAAATTTACTAAATTTTTATTTCAGGTCATTCGAACACGAAGCAAATTGACATTCATAGTTAGTGGTGAGTAGTATTTCAGATGTTTAAATACAATTTAACTCGAATTAAAGCCGCGTTAAAGTTGATGAATTTTTTCTAAGACTGGAATCTCCATGACGGTCAAAAAAATGCTCAAAAGGTCTGAATGTTTTCATTTTTTAATCATGTTTTTTGCTGGTTAATTATGTTTCCTGAAAGTTATTTTTATTTCTAGTCGAACATGAACACCACTTCGAAGGTTATGAATGATTATCCATATGGTGAGTAACACTTCAGTTTGAACTGCTTTTGAATTATTTTTCGTATCTTTGACTATTTTGATTAAACAAAATCAGAGTTATCAAAAGATAGAGACTTTCGAGACCATTCGTTGAAACTAGTGGGTTTTTCGGGTTTTTAGGCAGTCGTTTTGCAAGAACGAGTTAGTGGCTTACATCTTCAGAGGTAGTTTGCTTGAACTCTTACACTGTTCTGATGATTGGCATCAGATAAAAGCCCAGTAGTTTCAAAATTAGAGTTAATAATTTCAATATGATGAATAGAATTACCGCCCCAGTCTGATAACTATGATTGATTGGTTCAAATGGATCTGACTATTTTAGATATCATTCTAAACGTTTTGTGGCAACTACACATATTTCAACTTTATATATATTTTTTCTAGAAGTACATTGTTGGTAGCGAGGGAAGGAAGCCTTGAAGATTGTGAAGATTCATTCTGAACGTGTTTGAAATCGAAGTTTTGAGGTAACCCATTTTACGTATTTTAATTAGAATTATCATTGAATGTGACTAAAATATAGGTTGAATTTCAAATAGATGTTTTTTTAAACGGATTCTAAGAGTTAGTGCAGTTTGGTTATTAGTAAGGTGTATATTTTTTAAGCAAAATTCTTTTTGCTTTAATGACGTAATAATTCAATCCCAATCAGCAAACTTGAAAGCAATACTTTTTACTGACTAATGATGAATAGAATTACCGCCCCAGTCTGATAGCTATGACTGATTGGTACAAATGGATCTGACTATTTTAGATACCATTCTTAACGTTTTGCGGCAACTACACATATTTCAACTTTCTATTTTTTTTTGCAGAACTACATTGTTGATAGAGAGGGAAGCCTTCAAGATGGTGAAAATGAATTCTTAACGTGTTTGACATCGAAGTTTTGAGGTAAACCATTTCACGTATTCAAATTAGAATTATCATTGAATGTTACTGTAATTGTACTGCTTGAATATCAAATAGATGTTTTTTGCCGAAAAGATTAGTACGAAAAGAGTGGTACAGTTTAGTTATTGTGTATATTTTCTCACCTATTCTGGATAGTAACATTTTTTAAGCAAAACTCCTTTTTTACTTTAATTTAACAATTTAATTCCAATCAGCAAACTTGAAAGCAATACTTTTTACTTACTAATGATGAATAGCTTTACCGCCCCAGTCTGACATTTATGAATGATTGGTATTACTGAATATTTTATCTATTCTTTTAACTGTTGCACTCAAATTACATGGATTAAACTGTTGGTTTTTTATAGGCATTATGACGGCGAAACATGGCTGATCTGCAGATTGTCCAGAAAATCACCGGTATTAAAGTAAGACATTTTATTTACAAAATAGATATTTTCAGTTTTACTTTTAACTCGTTATACGCGATTACAAAACAGCCTTGGAATATACAAAAAAATACATTTTGATTACTACTTTTTTGCTTTATCACTGATTTTTTTTTCAATCGCGACATTTTAAATCAGATTTGTGCCTTATTTTTGATATTTTGTTGTAGACGTTACTGAATGATTCTGTTTGTTTCTATTTAATCTAAATAGTTGTACCTATATATACATTTAATTTTTATTGATATGATGACGAATATCATACGTAGAGAAGCTGACTTTTTTCAGTGTCAATGTTTGTTGCCAAAAGGATTCTGAACCAAATTAATTGAAATTATTATGTCATCAATGCGCATTTCAACTATTCAATCATGTTTTTGTTATTTTTAGGTACCTCCTTAAACTTTTCTACTCTAAGAGAGCAGCAGTGGAGAAATGGTGAGCTATACTATTTTTTTTTACATTTTTGAACCATGCGTTGAATCGATCAATTAGGTCTTAAGAGCGATTACAAAAATTATTAGTGGAATAACGAGATTTTTTTGTTTACATATTCTTTTCAATCGCGACATTTCAAATCATAGACACCATGTTCCTTAGTTTTGAATGTGCATCTGAATTGAATATTGGATAATCGTCTCGGTAATTGATTTTTATACAAGTTACTGAACGTTTGTAATTTTTTTTTACTATAGATCCTTATTAAATATTATGTTAATTATTATATGGATTAAAATTTTATTGATATGATGACAAATATCGTCGAACGTAGAGATGCTGAATTTCTTCAGTATCAATGTTTATTGCCAAAAGGATTCTGATCGGAGTTATTTGAAAATATCATGATATTAATGAGTATTGCAACTATTCAATAATATTTTGTTATTTTTAGGGACCTTGTTCCACTTGCCAGAGAACAGCGATAGGGAAATGGTGAGTTACACTATTTTTTCGCTTACATTTGTACCCCACACACCTAAGCCGGCCGTCTTCATATATCAAATGGAAATGGTGTGCTCGTAGTGGGAACAGTAATGTCTGTTCTTGTGTATGGTAGATTGGTAATTTCTTCTGATTCTACCAAAGGAAGCTCAGAAACATTTCAACCAAAACAATAGATATTTTTAATAATTTCATTGTTAGTCTCAAACTCTTGGTTTATTGTCTAATAGTGAATCTTCAATTTCAGGAAGAATAAGTACAGCTGAATCAGGTAAAGATATAATTGTTAATATTTATTTACTATAATTATATTATACGTAAATGTATGTTGCTTGTGTTTTTTCTTTACTCCCAGTCAGAGTCCCAGAGTTGGCAAGACTTGCTCTGCTCGAGTTACTTTAGCATGCGTGTGGTCCAAAAAAGGTTATGTGCAGCGGAAGTTTTAAATTGAGTAAATGTTTTTCTAAAGATTTTGGTGTATTGCGGTTTGTAAAAAATGTTGTAAGGTTTTTACGCAATGCAGATAGAGCGGTTGCTTCGGGTTCGATTTACGTTTTTAATTCCTATACGTAATGAGATTTATGGAGCTGTGACTAGTCTCACAATCGCTTTTAGATTAAATTTGTCACCACTCAAAAACGACTTAAGATGCTCATCAGTTAGCTTCATTCATCATATTTGTTTGAGATTAGACCCGGTATTACTATCATATATTAAATTAATTACTTTCCCATCATTTGCGCGTCAAAAGCATTACATTTAACTTTTTAGCAGGCTTTTGTCAAATATTTTTTCCCTGTAAAATGTTTACACCAATTTTGATACCAATAATCGACCTTGCACTGATGATAAGAACTTCATTGCACTTGCTTTTTCAATCATAATTTTTCCCCAAGTTCAAAAATCCCCTCGACAGTGCTTTTTCTCTGGGCTGCCTCTACTTCTAAAGTCACAAAATTAGCATTCGTTGCGAAGCAAGTAGTAGATTTGGCCAATTATTACAGAGATACAACACATTTAAAAAGCTTCTCTTATTTCTCAGACACAAAATATGTTCAACAATGATCTATATAAAAACAGCATTAGTCCTTTAGTAATATTTTATTTTAATGAAATAGTTCAACAACAAATAAAGCGAGTTAGTATTAATTTATTAAATGTACAAGTCCTAATTTATAATGATTCGAATCACTTTTAGCATGATTAAAATGAGAAATTTTTTATTTTCAATAGTAAAATGTTCTGTCATGTGTTTGAAATGGGGGAATTCGGAAAGCGACCTGCTAGAATCATATTTTTTATGTTTTACTTTGAAGGGCATTACTAATAAATCAATATACTACCATTTGATGAGGAAATGATTCATAAATACTACTTGTTAAGTCTTAAAAATTAACTATATTTACAATGTAATTTCACATATACAGGGTGATTCAAAATTGGCGTCATTCCTCTGGAGGTGTAGTTTGACGCTGAGTACAGGGAAAATAGTAAAATAAATTGATTGTTATTAAAAACTGAAAAATTTGCAAAAAAACTCAGAAATACGGCAGCAATGTTTTTCAAGGTAATCTGCCTAATTAACATTGCGCAAATACCTGTGGCTTCGTAATTATTTAAAACTCCGGTTCCATGGAATTATACAGACTGACAATAAGATAGACAAGGATAAACGGTAAATTCAACATGAGCCGTTGGATGACGGAACCTATTTCGAAGTGTCAACCTGTTCTCATAACCTCGAATATTGTGTTTATAAACCAAACATTTCAATGGTTAACTCCAAACAAGCTAGTGCCTGGGTAACCTCCTTATTATCCGCGCTTCAAGGAGCTTCTCGTATTCAGTTAATTATCTCTTGCTCCATTTCTATCTTCTTGTGCTGTGTGTATCGTACAAACGTGGTTGTAATGTAGCCGGTATTTATTTGGCGCTTGGGAAAGTGTCAGTTATTGTGCTCTGAGTGCCCTGATTCGATTATGTCGAATCAGGACCTGTGTCTGGAACCCGAACATCTATTGCCGTCCAT
>NW_026018804.1:0-11126 GCF_020466585.1 Dendroctonus ponderosae
ACTTTTTTTCTACGACGTGCTGTTTGCGAGTAAACAAATTAAAATTGATTTATTCCATAGCTCAATCGGGTTGTAGTTAAGTATGGTTTAGTATAAAGTCAGCAAAAATTGCGCAGGTAGATTACATCAATTTTATTACAAAAAATATTACTAGCCTCAGTTGATATCAGTCTTAGAGTTTCTTTATTTGTTTTCTGCCTATTGGATTAATTTACCTGTTAATTAAAATTTTACTTATTCGTAGTATTGAAAAGAGCACCAACTTTGCTTTGATACGAAAAAAAATATGTTATTCATTAATTCTTAACTACTTAAGATCTTGCTCAAAATGAAGCCCCCGTCTCTAACGCATGCATGTGCCCTCCTTGCTATTTCAGTCCAGGTTACCCTAGCCGAAAATGTATGTCTAAGTGTAATAGCGGCATCTGTAATGCGCTCTATTAATTCCTCCCTTGTATGTATTATTCCGGCATAAACCAACTCTTTTATCCCACCCCATACGTGAAAGTCTAACAGAGTTAGATCTGGGGTTCTGGCATGCCATTATAGGGGGCGTCCTCTCCCCATCCATCGATTAGGAAAACGCTGCTCAAGGTACTCCCTTACAGTTTGCTCCTACGTAAATTTGCCTACCTTGTACTTTTCCTGATTCACTGACCCTTCGATAGGTGTTTGCAAAGACACGGATATTTGGAAGCCGCCACTATTTCTGTCGTAAAGTCCATAAATGTAAAGAATATCTGCGTATTCAGCATTGGAAAACTCAGCCATTTCAACTCATAAAGTTGTCAACTTATGTGAACTGACTCGAAATTGCATCAATCGCAAAAAGAAGGTGACAACTAAAGTTAATCAGACACTCAAAATGACAGCAATTATTGCTTTTGTCAATCAGTGACAAAAACTAGTGCAGAGTCAACTTTTTAATAAAAACCCGATTACGCCGTGCAATAAATCGACTTTAGTTTTTTTACTCGCAAACGGGACGTCGGAAAAAAAAGTCAAGAGACCTTTTCTTTTTCAAATTGAACAGGAACTTGACAAATATTTTTTATTTTTAGAAAAATCAGTGGCGAAATATTTATTTATTTAAAATTATCTACAGACGTGCCTGTTGCCACGCCACTGGAAAAGATAGAAACAACATTTTTATCGAAAAACGTGTATTGTTCTTAGCTGCCTAAGCCTGTCTAATTTCATTATAATAGTCCATGCGGTTTTCGAAATATTAATAAATAACATTTTTTTTATTAAAACTTTGACACCCTGTAGATCGGACACTAATAGTTTTCGGAACCTGGTCTATTAACGAAATATATCCAAAATTAATTGCACTATCACCCCCTGCAAGGAATGCATCTACTAACCAAACACCCTGTTTAGCAAATTTGCTACATTTAATAATTTCCTTCAAATTAAATAAATGAAGTATTAAGCAAAAACAATATTTATTAGGCAAACGTAACGACTGTTTGTTTTCCTCCATACAGTAAAACAGATTTTACTGATATTTTTCTGCACTCATGTGTATTCCGGTTGCAAAGCTCTTCAATCGACTCTGGTTTCGAGTCATAAATTTTGCTTTTCAAATACCCCCAAAGAAAAAACTTCAAAGTATCTAAGTCCAGTGACCTTGGTGGCGACTCAATCGGGCCTCGCCTAGCAATCCACCGACCAGGAAAGTTTTTATCCCATCTTGTTTAAAGTGAAGATGGTCTGCGTTATGGTCAACGTGGTTTTCTATTACTTCCGTAATTATTGGATCTATTATATTTCCTGCATCACTAAGTATAACGTCCGTCAAGTTTCCAGGAATAAAAAGATGTCCTACAATATTATTTCCTAATATATCTGCACAAACGATTGACTGGGGATGTTGAAAATCAACTTCTCTAAATAAGCGAGGGTTTGAGTCACTCCAATAACAAAAATTATGTCTATTAACAACGCCGTGTAAATTGAATGTGCATTCATCTGAGAAACAAATGTCTATTGTTGAGCAACCATTGACTCACTTGTTCACAAAACTCCAATCTTCTTTCATACGCATCTTCATTCAGTTCATGTCCAGGTTTTATTTTAAAGTTGAAATTTACTACTTTTCAATATTATTTGTATTGACCTACGAAAAACGCCGGAAGATGTTGCCAGTTGGCGAGAACTTTGGCTATTGTCAAGTGCTACGTGTCCCAAAATCTCTGCTTCAATGGCATTGTTTCTCACCGTTCGAAGTCGATGGTCAAAATATTAGTCACAGATCCAGGTTCTTCAAACTTCTTGATTTATCTTCCCACAAAGTTATCGTTAATAGTTCTGTCTGGATGTAACTAACTGGTTAAAGACACGCGCGGTAGCCCTGCAGAACTTCCATTTTCAAAGGAAATTTTTATTATTTCCACTCTTTCGTGAATGAAAAATTTTATTATAATGAAAGATGTGCACGTTAAGTTGAAAAATATTTAAGCCCACACTGATAGTTGACAGTGACCCGTGGTTTTTGCTAATCTGTCAGAGGTACCCATAGAAACAGCAAACTGCGATGCTTTCGAACGGCCAATATCTCAATCATTCAACATTTGTACACCAACAAACTCAAATAAAATTGAAACGGTTGAAGACGGGTATATAGATGCTATACCGGATTTACTGCAAACTTCTGGGTGGATACGAAAAATGACAGAAAACTAGTATATTTCTATTTGAAAATCAAAAGTGAGACCTAGTACCTTGTTTATGAAACACCCTGTATAATGAAATCATAGTCAGCAAGATGTCCCCTTAAAAATTAAAGTTGACGTGTTTGAGCGTTTTGTTTCTAAATCTACCAGAAGAGTCATAAATAGGGGTGCGTAAGCCACCTCATCTATTATTATTTGAATAGGTGACTAGAATGTACTTCTGCCGTACTTGAAACTGAGTGTTAAAATTTGTTTCTTAATAAGATAGTAAGATTCTTTATATGTTTACTGGTTATTGAATGGTCAACAATAAAACTTTTTTCTAATAATAGTTTTTGGTCGTTTTTTGTTTATTAAAATCGTTCGTTAATGAGCGATCTGCCAAAATCCAGAACTGGAGTTAAAAAAATTATTGATCTAGCCATCTAGAAACCGGTGGATTTATAAAATTCGATATTTTGTCGTTTTTCTTATTATACAGAAGAAATAAATTAATTGACCGGCTAACGTTGCTTGCAGCTTATAAGTCGTGATGATTAAAAACTTTGTGATTTTATCTTTGTACGCGTTTTGTTCAAAACATACACGAGCAGCAAGTTACTCTTCAAATCACAGTTTACTGGTGAGTTAATTATTTGACTGATCCCAGAAATTCCTAACAATGTCCCTTTTATTTGGAAAGACAGACATTTTTAGGCAAAATACTCAACAGAACGGATTTAGAAGTAGGAAGCCTTCTGGACCATGCGTAACTTAGTCTAGTGTTTTTTAAATAAATTTTGCATCTATTACTTTATAACAATATTTTGTTACAGGAGCAAATATGTCGACAAATCTGTATAATGTAGCAGAGAAAAATGACTACAGAAACAGCTACGATAACCCAATAGCTACTATAACTTGTCTTAATGGAATGAACAATATGGATCAAGGTAACATTATTACTGTCTAAATAGTTTTAGTTGATGTCACTACCTACTTCACTATTATTTAATAACAAATACCTAATCGATTATTTCAATGATGCTAATTGGTACCTGTTATATTAAACAATCCAAATTTTCCGTTTGTGAAAAACAAATTTAATCCAGTTTTCTTTAGATATGCAGTCAGTATTCAACAAAGATGTTAATTTGATTATACATGTTAGTACATAAATTTCCCCAGTAAGGACAAGATTTGAATACCTATTAATTAGATCCGCGCATGCATATCATTAATTAAAACTTGCTCCGCAGATGTATTATGGTTGGAAAGTTAATTACTATTCTCTTTTAAATCTCATTTTTCTATTAAATTTATAAATAATATGATTGCAAGATGGTTGATTTTCTTGGGAATTCGGTGATGAAGAAAAATAAAAAAATGTTTAGCTTTTTAGCTACCAAGCAATTTATTGTCGCCTTCCTCAGGGTGCTAATTGTTTGACCATAAGAAGGCTGGGAACCCTCCAGAATATTCTTCTCATTTTTTGTATAACTTGATGGAATATTTAATCTTTTAGCCACATTGTTTGGTCATAATTTATTTGCCTTCGATTACACATTTATTGACGATCAACATGTTTTTCTGCAGAAATAACGAGTGATGTAGATGTAGAACAGAGTGTAATCTGTCTGGGCGACATAGGCGATAATAAATTGCAAAAAGCTTGGTAGCTAAAAAAGTTTTTACTTTTTGTTCACCACTGCCCAGACCGAATTCCCAAGAAAATCAACCCTCTTTCAATTATTCGATATCGGCCAAGAAACTGAACTTATAAATAATATGAGAGAATCCATTATTGCAAAATTGTCGTCATTCCCTTTAAGGGGCTGTAGAGCTCACTTGAAGAGTACGAGAAAAATATTTTTTTAAAAATATTTTCTTCGAAAATTACGACCTTTACTTTAAATTATGAAAATTTGTAATATCAAAAAGTACTATTCTATTGTTTTTTGCCAAAAATGCAAAGCGCAATGAATTTTTTTGTCATTAGCAGGTAGTTATACATACATAGCTTTTGTTAAGAATAACAATTTTTTATCAAATTGTGACTTAGTTTGAAGGTTCTTTCACAAAATGTACACCACTAAATACATAAAAGGGTGCACCGGAGGATTGGCTCCAGGAATTGAGGCAGATAGTGAACGACCAAGAGGTGTTCGGGTTCCAGACATGGAGGAACAGGTTTTGGAGATAATTGCAGCACCGCCTTCCCAGAGTACTCAAACTTGTTGTTGCGCAACAACTGACACTTTCTCAGGCATCTGTGCACTGGATAATTAGCGGGGAAGGGCTACATCCCTATCATGTATGTAATATACACAGGACACAAGGACAAATTAAATATTTGGTCTTCCGAGCACAGCTACACATTGAGCAGAAGCTAGTTAACCGAATATAAGAAGCTGCTCGAAAAGAGTACACATTAACGTGATAACAGGACCACAAACATGTTTAGACTTCAATGGCAGAACTTCGAACACCTCTTTTGCGTTGTCCACTTTTCAAAACCGTTCTTTTCAACCAGCGCCGTTTTCTTTCAGCGCCAATCACCAAAATGTCTTTCTTATTTGTCGATTACTGACTTTATTCACTTAACTGACAAAATATTATTGATTCATATCTTTTATAGGAGGTATTGTCGACTTTCGTTGACAGCCCCAGGTATTTACGTAATCGTAATGAAGCTCATTACGTTGAAAAACATTGTTGTCGGTCTTTTGATCTAGTTTTTTGCAAATATCTTAGTTTTTGAAAATAATTATAATTTTTTAAATATTTTTCTTGTACTCCCTAAGCACCCCCGAACAACGCCCCTCGAAGGAATGACGCCAATTTTCACCCTGTATATTGCAATTGGAATTCCATAGTTGGAATTTTCGCTATGACTAGAATTAATAATACTAATGTGTATGAACTATAAATATCTTGATGATAATCAACGTAGCTCTTAAATTATTTTAATAATTATTTTTTAAACCCTGCAGCTTCGATTGTGCATTAAATACTACTTTTCATATGCGTTCCATTGTCCTGTGGTTATGCGTTGTAGCTCTTTTGCAAGGCGTAGGATGAGATAATAAATTTGTTCTTAATTTGTGGATTGTCATATATTTTTGTTAATGCTTGCAATACTCGATGCAATATATATTTTAGTGCGCCAATTGTCACATATACTCCGTACACTATAACTTTGGTCACACGTCATCAGTGACGAAATTTGACTGCCAAAATAAAAACAATTATGCGTGAAATTTGTGTGATAAGTCGAATCTTTTTGTTGTGTTTTGGGCATTAGAGAACCTCAAGCAATCATAAAATGCGAAAGAACTTAAAGTTATTAGGTTGGTGATAATTACAATTCTGCCAAATCGACCGTAGATTTGTCGGAAATTTTCTAAAGACACATGACGTTTGCTTGTTGCATTTATCACGTACTTGTCCATGATTTTGCATTGACGGTATATTTGTGCTTTTGAAAACCATTATTCCATAAACAGTAATCAGAAGAAGCGAGACAGCATTGAGATTATTTAATACTGCTTTGAGTTCAAAGTATTGTGTAAAGTTTGGCAAAATTTCTGTGACTTGTTGAACGCTTAAAGTGAGAACATCATGCCGAAGCCATTAGATAACCGTTCCAAGGAACTTGTGGCAAATTTAATTCGATATTTCGAACAAGAGCGGGAGAACCAAAGAATTTATGGCGGGTATGGCAACAACGCGCGACAGACGACTGATGACGTTCGATCAGAGTTATAGTGTACGGAGTATACATGTAGCATTTTGCGCCGTTTAACAAAACCCTCAGACCAGATTTATTTTCGACTATGGTTTTATTTTATACAACATTCGCGTCATTAAAAGAAATTTTCTTGATTGCATTACTGGGGCTTTTGAACATCCAACAGATTATAGAAAATGTCGGTTTATTTCTCGTTAATATTTTTGCGTAAGAAATTTCACTTTTGTTAATAACGAGTATTTTGAAGAAGCTCAATGATCCATTAGCGACTATCAATATGGTTAGATCGCTAGAATTACTGCAACATTTGGTTAAACATACGAGAGTTTATTATGTCAACAAATGACTTGTTCGAACGATTCTAATTAAGAAAATTAAAGCGTCCATAATGCATGCATCAAACTTACTGTGAGACTTAAATGAACTTAAATGTGAAATATTTTAGTTGATGAACCCCAAATAGATCCTATAATCTGAATGATACGAATGCGGTCTAATATTTGGCTTCTTGTGCAGCAATTAAGTGTCTTTAGTCGATTGTGTACATTTGAAAAGATGTAGTAACTGAAAGTGTAAGTATTAAATGAGCCGCAGTATGAAAAATAGGAAAAAATAAAAGCAGTTTTAATTTCAAACACACAGGGCGAGGAATGAACTTGAGACACCGTGTATCAAGGGATGCTATCTTAAAATAAACTAGACGTTAATATCTACAAATTTAGTATTCAACATTTTTCTCTAAATTTCAAATTAGATGCTAAAGCAGAGTGGTCAAAATTCAATCAATAACCCTGTACAAAACATGAAGACTTTTCTAAAAATAAAGGACATTTAGAAAGCTTTTTACGCGTCAGAGAGCAGAACCAAGATCAAATTTACAGATCTCATGTTACGAATCCCAAAAAGGCCAAGTTTCATCCAAATATCAATTGCATATCAAAAATTACTTAGAAAAAAACAAAAATTAAAGCTAATTTAATTAAAGTTAGGTTAACACCCCGTAGCTCGAAGATCTTAAATAATGAAATTGCCGATTCTCCCTCATACATTAAATAATTTTTAGCAAATCAATTGAAAATTGTCAGGTTTCTCTATAACCGTCGGAAAATTACTATTTGAGATTCCAGTTCAAACATCTATAAAATCATTTGTAAATCACCCTATATTTTATTTGCCGTAATAGATTAAATCGTCAGCAGCTTCATTAACAGATTCATTGATTTTGGCGATCGCAAACCGTTTCGCTTTCTGTGCAAACAATAGCCTTGTGATTCACGCTTCACACATCAACTCAATTTTGAATTGTTCCAATTTCCACTAGACAAAGCGATTAAAATTTGTTATGAATTTGGACCAATTTGTTTGTGTCAATGGCAAATTCCATTTGTTTATTACTCTTCGAACTTATTTAAATGGACATTATTCAATTGCAAAGGAAAATTTAACTGAGCTCATGGTTTGAAAAAGTACCGGCGTTTGGCTCTGTTAATAGGCAAAAACAACCCAACAGCACTTACTTTTGCAAAATAAGTGTGACATAATTAGCCATTTAAAAAATATATATATATTGCTGATAATTTCCAATTAGAGCCAGTGGCGTAGTGAGCTTAACTCGCGCCCGGAGCACACATTTTGAGCACTTAATAAATAAATGAAAACTTGAGGCAAAAAATGAAGTTGAGAAAACAAGACTAGATTTTGAAATGTATATGATCATCTTGAATTAGTTCAAAAGATAGCGAAAATTTATTTTATCTACAACTGTTATATAATTACTATGATTTGGCACTCTTTCAAATGTCATAATAATTGTTATATAATTCTTTTCTGATCTGATCTAAATGTTTGTTTTGTTTGATTTACTTTTTTGTTCAGTTTGATGGTTTTTTTTTTCGTAATGTAACATTCTAATCCTTCAATTTGTAACTTCCCTATGTATGTAATTTTTAGCCCTGAGGAAGACTAAATATATAGTCGAAACGTAGGCTTTTTCAAGAAAATAAAGAGTTTCTGTTCACCGTCCCAAACCCGCTAAACTTGACACCAGTTGTCATAATAATGTTTTTTCCGCACTAGTGCGGTAATCAATCTGTCGATCATTGTCAAAGATGTGCCTTAAAATTGCATATTTTAAAATCTGATATTGAGAAAGAAGCGGTTTCGGATCCTATACCAGATAAAGCAAGGAAGAAATAAATACCCGAGAAGCTTAGGTCGGTACCAGAAATGGTGCAGTGAACGAAAGGTACACACACAAAGAACATCTAACACCAAAGGGACGAGGGTTTATGTATTTTGCTTACTTTGTTAAAATATAGGTACTAATAATAATTTCTCGCTTGTTAAGTTTCGTTCACTGCACCATTTCTGGTACCGATCAAAAGCTTCTTGGTATTTCTTTCGCGGATTCTCTGGCACAAGGTCCGAAATAACACTAAAAGCGTCGTTCTAAATAGCACATAGCAGATCATCGCTAGAATTCATTATATAATATGTAATTTTAAAACACAACTTTGACAATGACAAATTTTTATTACCGGTGTTCTGTATTCAATTTTATAACTAACTATTTTTAATAATCGTTATAGTTATAGATACAACATTGTACGTAACACGGAGAATATGATATTAATAACGCACTTATGTGATTACACGATTCGGCCTACAGCCTCTTCACATGCGTGGGTTAATAACTAACATTCATATTCTAGTGGTTACGTAAATAACTATTACATATTTATAAAGGAATATTAAAAAACCACGCAGTTTTAAAACAAGAAAAAAGCAAATATTTATTATCTCTATTGACATACATCCAGGGTGTCCCGTAAGCACATGATCAAAAGGGTACTGCGATATTATCTGGATCAAAAGAAGACGATCTGACCTAATTTTTAGTAACAAAAAATGTCTGGCTTCTCTGCTTATTGATGGTCAAAGTAGCTGCTGTAATTACTACTAAATTCAATGAATAGTTACCATAATTTACAAATAATGCTTTATGATTGTTTTTCATTATTCTTTGTTGAACGCGAGATATGTGACCTGCCATCACGACAGCATTATCGTAGCATTGTGATCTGCAGTTTGTTAATGAAATTTCATAGGAATTTAATGTATCTCTCTAATTAAGTTGTGTTTCCAATGGAGGCTGCATCTTTAGCATGTATTTTAATGAAACTCGCTTACAGTTTTATTTAGACTATTAGTGTTTCTTCGTTCCTTCCTTTTCATTGACGCATTAACATTTATTAAATTACACGGGCACTAAGTTTAAAATGTATTTCCCAGAAATCTAAATTTGTGATAGAAAAAAGGTATGCAGACATTTTTTGTTTTGCGGACGATTACTCTCTTTAAGTTATTAATAATCTCTTTGAAGTAACAACGATCCTTTTTTTATCTAAACTGGCACTTTCTTTAACCAAATGTTAATTATTACCAATATACGACTATTACACTATTAACAAACAACTGTCTATCTCTGACCATAAAACCAGTCTAAGCCCAAGCTAATTTTCAACCGTTATTTTCGGTACATTTTTGGGTAATTTTTGACATTAACAGTAATTAGCAGCCCATGCACAAGTCGTATATTTGTTCAACGTGAACTGAATGAGCACAATTGTCTTCAGCGTCTAAATTCACTGATTTAATGCAAATTTTTTTTATGCAAACACAATTGGTTCGTTCTTTGACGCAAACCACTATTTTGGTTCTAATTGTTTCAAAATCACAGTTAAATTTGCAGATTATCTAGTTGGAAAATCCAAACGTAAACTTAGATTTGGTAAAAATATTTCTCTTTCTTCTTACTTTTCTGATATTTTTTGAAACATCAAGTGATCCATGATAGGCGCATATAATCATATGATGGACCCAACGACCGCCTTAAACTAATGCATTGCCTTACCAGAAATGTATGCAAATTCAAATGAAAAAGTTATGTAAAAAACAGGCGACAATACCTTGCATGTGATTGGAGAACTTCCTATAAGCATAATTTAGTGAAACGAGAGAAATCTGATGTGCATATTTCGCAAACAAATATTTTACACGCTGCTAACTCTGGCGCATTCGTTGTGGCACCAAGACTTGCATATTTGACAACTAATACACTTTCTCGCGGTCGTGAATGGGCGAGAAGTTCGTTGCAATAAATGCAAGCTACGTTATCCGATCGATCGTCTTCAAAGGCCTCGACAATCTCTTCTGTGTCAGCAGCAATGATATTCTTTTCACTTTCCTACCTTCGTCCTTTCTTACTTTCATTGCTTTTTCGGATATTTTTTGTTCAAGTTCTTCAATTTCAGATGTAGAATTACCCGGTTTTTTCACGTCTCCTATAATTTTTCTAGCGTATTACAATTGCAGAAGCTTCAGGTGACGGATACATATTTCTAACTGAAACGCTTTGATCCATGCCTGTCGGTCCAGGTGTAGAATTATTTTCGGATTCAGTCAAGGGAATATTCTGGTTGATGTCTGGTCTATAGTTTTTGTGACTGTTCTTCAGAAATTTTCCTGTTTTCTTGAAATCAAACTCACAGCACAAAGGGAATTCGATTTTTCCTACAAAATGAGGCCAAACCCACCGTCCAGACTGCTCTTGTTTCTACATAACACATTTTTGAAAATTTGAAAAGGCAAATGTCGCAAACCTTGCAACATCAGTCTTAAAGTATCATTTAAATTCATCAAACTGGAGGAATTAAAGC
>NW_026018805.1:0-30282 GCF_020466585.1 Dendroctonus ponderosae
AAATCTAAGTCGACGTAAAAAAATTGTGATTTTAGTTTGTGTAGTATCTCTTTGCTCTGCCTTAAAAGCTCGTTTTTTCATTTCTGTTAAGGTTAAAATGTGGTGTTCCGATTCAGAATTTTCCAAAGTCCATTTTCATCTGTATTTGGTAAGTCATCGGTAACTTTTCATTGCCGAACGAAGAAGGCTTACCGGATCTTCGTAACACTAACAATTTCATTTTATGAGTCCCAGAGGCGTTTGAACAAGAAGTAAATGTGATCGTCTCCTTGCTCATTTTTCTACTTGGGTCTGAGGCCTCAGATTGATCAGCAAGTGTCTTTGGAGGGCGTATTTTCCAAAAAGCCCACTTTGGTATGCGTTATAGATTCGGTGCAACAACTGCATTTCCCTGACTTTATTTCGAAGCAGTTCTCCAGGGCTCTATGGGTCCCTCGTCACTGATGTTGTCGAATTCCATATCGGTGTTTAACTTTATTGAGCTATTCAGCACTCGCTTTAAAATTTGTTATCGCAAGTTTGATTATTTAAAAAATAGGCTTTAATTTTTTTTTTCTGGCGATGTATTGGATTTTCTCATTTTTCAACTGAGTATCAGAGTAACGAGTTAAAAAAAACAAACACACTTTTTACTATCATGTCCCGAATGCAATTATGAAAATCAGAAAAAAACATCAAAGGATTCAAATTCACTTGATAACCATCAACCGAAACTGTGATTCAAATATCTTGGTAAGACAATGAAAGTACGAAAAAACCATGGAACCTTAGCCATTGTCTACCACTTTTCAACAAACTTTTTTTTTGTTGTTAAAGTGATCCAAGCCCTGGTGGCTTTAGTAAATGATCCAGAGCCTGAACATCCATTAAGGGCAGACCTAGCTGAAGAATATCTGAAGGATAAGAAGAAGTTTACAAAAAATGCGGAGGAATACACAAAAAAGCATAGCGAAAAAAGACCTGCCGATTAAATTAATTTGAAAGTAACTGTATTCGTCTCGATATAAAAAAAACTATGAACTCGCCTTATTACTTTACTAAATGAACAGTTGTGGACTCACAAGTAGAAAATTTTATAACAGTTGTGAACAAGTTTGCCGAAATATTTTCTTGATTCGATAATGTGATAATTTCAGTTAGGTGTAGATTAGACTTTTTATTAATAAAGTTTTCTGTGCGAAGGGTGTGAATTCCATTTGAAATATTATGGCCTCTGTAATTTTGTTTTGTTAAGTATCTACTGCATTTATTATCTGCTCTCTTACGGCATTAGTTAACTATCGGTATGCATGCCTTTTTAGAACTCCCAGTTCATGTAATATCCCGAAAAAATCGCAGTGAATTTTTCTGAACTCTTTACGGTTAACCACACATTGAATACAATTGCTTATTTTTATATGCCTTCAGCCTTTCGGTGACGGCATTTCCATTCAGAATGCTGTCGCTAAGTCTCTGTCAGTTTTCAATAAGATTTTCTGGTTATTTGTCCACCGGTTTTATGTTTTGTCCACTATTAAGTTCGAAGAGACGCATTTTTTGATATGTTCTTTCTGTTTTGTTCTAAATACTTTTGAATTTTTCGATGTTATTTAAGAGCTAGTTTGTAATCAGTGTCAACCGGAAGGTACTTTTTTGCAGGTTTTTGATATCAGTCAAGGTATTGTACATTGTATTGTTTAATAAAATCGCAATCTAAACCAATAGTTTTTTTGTTTTTCCATATGGGATAAATTGCCATTTTTTAACGTTACCAGCACCCTTTTTGGATATACTGAGTATATGGAGCAAATTGGCAAAATTGAATTGTGTATATAAAAATATGTGTAATCTTGTATTAGATTTTTGAAACTTAAGCTCCTAATTCCTTAATAATGTTGGCTGCAATAACCAGTCTTTGAATCTCGGAAGTTCCCTCATAAATCTCCGTTATCCGGGCGTCTCTATAATGCCGTTCCGCCGGCATATCTGATACATAACTGCAACTCAAGAATTAGTACGGTGAAAAATAAATTTCCCTTAAACACTTGCCCCATTCCGCCTAAAATCTGAATACACTGGTGACTCAAAAATGTGGCCGCTTCACTAGCGGCTAGTTTCGCCATTGCGGCCTCTTTCGTGTAAGGCTTGTGGTTGTCTTTCAACCACGCCGCCCTCCAGGTTAACAATCGTGCTGATTCAAGCCTTAAGGCCATTTCAGCTAGTTTGTTCTGGATGGTTTGATGCTAAAATGTATCGCTGGTTGAAAACTAGCCCGGTATTAAACTGCGTAGCATTTACCTTTAAAAGCGGCTTTCCAAAGCTCAATCTTTTCGCGGCATAATCAGCCGCTATTTCTAAAGATGCCTGAGCAATGCCCAACGCCTGTGAAGCGATGCCTATTCGACCGGCGTCTAGGCAAATCATTGCTATCTAATTTAAAAACCAAAGTTACTTTTGCGGTTTAAATGTGGAAGAAATGTTCCTACTTTGAAGCCAAAGCCGAGCTCCCCTAAGAGGTTCTCTTTGGGTATTTTGCAATTGTCAAACATAAGCGCGCAAGTCGAAGAGCCCCTTATTCCCAACTTGTCCTCCTTTTTGCCCAGTTCCAACCCCTCTACTGGTTTGGGTATGATGATCGCCGAAATTCCTTTGTGCTTCAGACTTTTGTCGGTTGTTGCAAACACCACACCTGCTTCACTTTCAAATGCGTTTGTAATCCACGACTTTGTGCCGTTCAGGAGAAAACTGTCTCCTTCTGATTTAGCGGTAGTTGAGGCTGCACCCGCATCAGATCCATTGCCAGGCTCTGAAAGTGCGAAACAACCTACCTAAAAAAATGGATCGGTTATTGATAGGCTGGTTTTGCTGTTATTTGGTATTAAGTTACTTTTTCGCCAGTTGTGAATGGTTGGATCCATTTTTCCTTTTGCTCTTTGGTACCCCATTGGAGAATTGGTCCTAAATAGAGCGAGTTATTTACGGACATTATAACTCCAGCACTCGCACAGCTGAAAATATTTTTTTCTATTCAAAATGTTAATTAACTTAAAAAAAACTGAACGTTTTTATGAAACAAGATGAGGAAATCAGCATTATTTCTGCTGATAAACCAGAGCTTCTGTTCGTATTAATGACCGATGTTATTCAAAACTAAATGATAAATTGTTAATGAGACTGATTGCGGGATAATATTGTTTCATTTGCGCGTGGCAACATTGGTGAACCACAAAAAATTGAAAATTATATTTGTGCATCAACGACAAAAAATAGTGATTTACTGTTTACTGTTAAGAGATGAAAAAAAGCAACATATATACATTAAAAAATAAAACATTACACGAGCAGTTTTTTGGGTGCTTTGCAAGAATTTATTAAATTCGGTTATGACCTATCAGCATTAGGGAAAAATGTCACTCAACGCTTATAAAAAAGCAAAAGTATTGATAAATTTTGTACAAAAGTTCAGTGGAGAACTAAAAAAACTAGCATGAATCTCAGCTTATCTCCTTTGCGTTTTCCCAACTTAATTAGAAATTAAACTTAACCCACTGTTCTTTTGTCGGTTTATTCATGATTTGATCGGTTGACAAAACACAAAACCATAAAATATTCACAAGTCAGAAAGGTGAATAAAATTCCGTATGCTTACACCCAAATGATTGGACTTTTTAGCGAAATAATCGATGTGAGAAGAATCCTTACCCTCGAGATACTTCTTCTAAAGCAATAGCGTATGCCAGATAATCCAGCCCAGTGCCTCCAAATTCCTCTGGTACTGCAATGGCCATCAGCCCCAATTCCCCCATTTTTTTGATCTGTTCTTTCGGGTACAGATGCTCCCGGTCCACTTTGGCAGCGATTGGTTTAAGTTCGCCATCAACAAAGTCTCTGCAGCTCTTTTGCAGCATTTGATGAGTCTCAGATAGGGCTGCTAAAGAGGCGATGCCCCTTTGCTTGAACATGCACACTGAAGCAAGGGGGCTAATCTTTAGTGGCTCGTTAATCAGCGAGTAGAGTATTTTACAAGTTTCCTATAGCTAGGCATATATATTGTGTCGACACTGTTCGAAATTAATTTTTACTGAAGGATGACAAACTGAATTGAAAAATTGAATAGTAATTAGGGCAATGGTCCCTAATTTTAACAATAAATTTGGACTTTCATTCAATTGTGGTATTGCAAATGTGATTGGATCCATGGTTTTGTTTCCTCTTTTTAAAATTAGGTAATGAAAACATTGTTTTTATTAATATTTGGAACATATTGCTAATTGAGAGAGACCCTTCGAAGCTTTTCATATCAAGTTTTTGTTTATTAAACTCCCTGTAGGGCTATAGATTGTACATACACTGTGTCCAAGATAAGAAGCTTCAGTAGGATATCGAAAACCGTAAATGATATGAAGTTGGTTAAATGGAAAAAAGCCTTGTACATAGCGTGACTCCTTTCAAATAAGCTCTAATGTACAGGGAGTTCGAGTGTTCCGTAAACATAATTATTTTTAATGGAACACCCCTTATGTACATATGCTGTCTTAAAGGCCTTTACTATTATAGTTAGTATTATTTAAGTTATTGCGTGCCTTAAATAACACATTTTTAAGTAAATAACGATCAAAAGAACATATCTATTGACTTAAAATATGGCTCTAAACGCGGGCAATGACTTGTTGAGACGTTTAACTCTTATGGCCTTCAAATAGTTAATATTTGGAAGTAGTATTATAAACACTCACACCCATACTAGTTTGAGATACTTTGACTAATAAACTACTAACTACAATAACACAAACAAACCTTTAGGGGAGGACAGAACTTACCTTTTTGTAGACTTTTCTGTAGCAGAGCCATGGTAACACCTTAAGTGAACTGGACTTTGCATTTAAATGAATATTCAATCTTTTAATTAGAATTCGAATGTATTTTTATACTCAAAGCGAACTCAATGGAAGTCCAAAGGGCAACAGTTAATGGGAAACAAAAACATCCATGAAGTTAGAGAGTTTAATGTCAGTGCACTTTCGTCGCATAATTGAGAAGATATTGGCAGCTGCTAGTAGTTAACCAATATCTTTCTTGTTTTCATTTCAAACAGTTTCAAATAATTAATTGCAAAGACAATTGTCTCTGTTAATTGCTTTAAATCTCCCTTAGTTCTCAGCTAAAATGCAAGTAGGTACTCAAAGCAGGGCGGTTGTTCTTTCGTTTATAAACATTCGGAATGCAAGCACAGCCGTGGTGGCCAACCCCAATTTAGCCCCGGTTTTTGTCAATAGAAATCCTCGAAACCTGGAAAGGTTGAGAATTGGTTACAAGCCCGATGGTTATCACGTTGACAACCCTGGAAGAAATTACTGGCACAAGTAAGCGAACATCTAAACAGATCTAGCCGATATGATTCATTCTCAAACCTTTGCAGACTGAATCTTGAAGTCAGTAGCAAGTACGTTACAGCCACTGTAAATCATTTTGAAAATGGAGAAGTGTTGCGGGCAAGCACCTGTGAATGGTGCATAAAAAAGTTCTTGTATAGTGCCAAAGATACGTCAGCATACATTAACTTAGGCAGGGTAAGCTCAGTTGATTATTACAAGGCTGTGATTCAACGCTCAGCTTAGATTCTAGGGATGAGGTGCCTTCAAACAGGGCTTACAGAGATCAGCTGCTATATCACACCTCGCAACGAGACTGACAAAGTAGCCCTGTTTCTCAAAGCACTGCAAGAGAGTGGGGTGGAACTAAAAGAGCCCCCTCAATATAAAGCTCCTTACCCTTGGGACCAGCACAGGCCAGAAAAACCGTGGGAGGTAGTGGAATAATCAATAAAATCGAGTTTTAGTACTTAATTTCGAATTTGTTCAATTTCCTTCAGCTGTTTTAGAATTTTTTATTTATAAACTGCGTTAACATTCAGAATAAGTTATACTATATGAGATGAGCTAAGTATATTACTGGGTGTAGTTGTCCTTGATGTCCTTCCATAATTTCTGAAAAGGTAAAATCGTATTACAGACTATCTGTATAACGCAGTTTTTTGAGAAAATCGGCCAAACTGACTTTGATGTTACATCTCCTGTTTTAAACAGTCTTCTTTGCCATCAGGCCTATTTTGAAATCTAAATAGATATTTTCTTCGAAAATAGGAGAAGTCTGTTTAAAAAGGATTTTTCATGCTAAGCTCAACCTGGTCGATTTTATCACCAGCTGCAGTTTGTAAATCGCTTCGTCAAAGTTCTCTGCTTGAATTGGCAGGCCCTAAATTTGGAGAATCTCTTAGCTGAATGATTACATAACTAACATACCCCTTTATTGATATTGTCAAATATGGTGTCACAGGCCGAATCCAGCGTTCTCTCGAAAATAAAGGCCGACGCAATGAAAGCCAGAGTGAAGGTGGAAGACCTCTTGAAAATGGAATTGTAAATTGTTTTTCCAAGGGACATTTTGGAGAGTTTGTGTATGTTCAACAGCGAAGATTACAAATGAACTGCGTTGAATGTCAGTCAGTATAGGTTATGTTCAATGTTGCGCAATAAAGTATAATTCTCTAGCCAGGGGAAAGATCGACTTAAGGCTGGTTGCACAAAAGCAAGTTGAACGATGGTTCAGCTGAACCAAGTTCAATTATTCACGGGTTGTACCACGACAAACATAGTAGCCAATCAAAGTTTACCAAATAGCACATTTTACAAAGGTTCGGAAGAGCCCACCTGAGAAAAAAAATTGATGTGATTGTCCAGTTCAACTGAACCGAGTTCCGCTAGGCGTTGTACAACCCGTGAATAATCGAACTCGGTTCTGCTGAACCATCGTTGAACTTGCTTTTATGCAACCGCTCCTAAGGAGGTACGTTCTGTGCCGCACAAACTGTGCGGTAAAACTGAACTCGGATTTAATCTGCCGTTCAAGCTTAAACGCGACTGGTACAACCGAAAACTTTCGTTAAACCACGTTCACCGCTGAACTTGGATTGCGCAACCGGCCCTTATAAAAATATATTTGGTAATTTAGTGCTTTTCACTCTCAGTTAGGAGACGTGATATAGACGTTTATTAATGTCATTGCGAGATGAATCAGGAGGCGTTATCTCCGGCCATTAATTAAGGAAAACTATAAATATAAATACATAAAGATATCTGTATGAAAATGTATGAAAAACACGAAGATAAATGAAATAAGCAGAATTATTTTTTCAATTAATCTAATCAATTATAAATTAAATAAAAATACTAAACGGTCACTTGATATTCATTAATAATTTTTGTATATGTACACAATGTATAATTAGAATAATTTTGAAAATTATTCTAATTACCGGCCATTACGAGTATACCGAAGTCATTGAGGGCAAACGATGTAAAATATTTTTAAAATGGTCAAACTTCTGGTTATACTGGAAATAGGTCTCAGCATGTTTGCTTTAAATGGGACACCCTGTATATTATTACATTTTGGGATTCTACTCCACATTTTAAATATGTTTTATGTAAAATATTATATACATAAATTTAACCGTTTTTGGTTCATTTCAAATTTTATCTCAAAAATTACAGTTGCAAGCACTAGAATAAATATTATTAATTTTTCTTGTAAGGAAATATGTATTATATAATGTGAGTTGGGTGTCTGGTTGAAAAGGACTTTAATAACATTTTCACTCTTTGATAATTATAATAAATACAAAATGTTAAAAAATCAGTTTCAAAATTAAATTGAGAAAACCGCACAAAATAATTTTTTTCAAATGAAAACCTCTAATTTTGATATTATTTTCTGATTTAGTATTTAAAATAAGAGCAAGTTTGAGTCAGGTTGTCGATTCCAAAAGTGTTTGGTTGTCGAAAAACTGTGTCTAATGTTGCAAAAAAGCAATTTTGCGAATTCGAGCTATCAAAATTGCGAAGTTTCACAAAATGTTTAAAACATTCCCAAAAGGGTCCCAAACTTTGTACATTTCTGCTTTTATCTCCGTAGCGGTTTACAAATTCTGATGAAACCTAAAAGGTAAAAAATACATATTCTTTCCACGGACAAAAAGCTGATATGGACTCATTCTATTTAATACATCATACTCATACACAATTTATTAACATACTCTTTTTTAGGTTCATTTAGGTTCCTTTGATAACGATAGCAGAAAATAGTTATCGAAACGTCAAGGTAATTTTTCAAATTAATTTCTTTACTAATTGGAATTTTCTCTTACAGCTTGATAAATATCTTTTTGATAAATAATTCTTTCTTATTGCGAAATAGGAGCACTATTTATCAATCTGTAATAAAAGACGTGAGGAAATTCTGTCTGTTTTAAAGACAAAAATTTTTGAGGCGAAATACCCAACAAGAAGTTTGTAAAAAAATGAATCCGCCTCAACAATATAGAACTTATCTACGACTCATTCTATATTTGAACAGTTTATAGATTTTATATCTTCAGTCGCTTGTAGAGGTCCAGATTTTGTCTCAGACTGTTTGTTTATTTACCCTCTCAAAATGCTTCTTCGAAAAGCTTTTTCATCTGAATTAGATTAAAAACATTTTTGGCTTCCACACACATACAAACGGGTATTTGTTCAGTTCTATAGCTGTTCATACCATAAGAAAGGTACCATATGAGGTTTTCCGTCTTTTGGGACATCGGAGAATTTTTTTTACGATTTGCTTGTATCCTCAGAGCTGTGTAAGCTTGAAGAAGCATCCAAGTTTCCATCTCACCTCGTAATCAAACTGACGTTGTCCAGCTACAGTCAAGAGAGAAAATAATATAGCGGTTGTCATGGAAATCAGTTGTTCTTTCTCGCACACTACCGATGTACCAGGGACGATTCGAAACAATGCGATTGAACCGCGATAATTGGGTGAGTTTTTCGGAAAAATAACAGCGATTCTTCAAATTTAACTGAAAATATATCGAAGTTTGTTAATTTATAAAAACAATTAAATTAATATTTTTTGGAAGGAGGTAGGATTAATACTATGAAGTGGATAAATCGCACTAAGGGATAATATTGTATTTTTTTCGAAGCCAAAGTGACCCAGAGCAAAAATATACTTTTATCATTGCGTTTATCTCAAATTGATTAAAACCCGTGCAAAACTACAGTGTGATGTTTTTTTTTCAAGCAAACAGCGAAAATGCTTTAAAAAGCATAAAACTCATTTGTTTCCATTAAATCTTTCAAATTTGCTGGCACCGAAACGCCCTGTAGATTCTGGGGGCTGTAAAGTTGGAAGGTTAAAAAAACAAAATTGGGCTTGTTTGACGGGTTTGCTTTAAAATTAAACGTAGACATCCTGTATATGAATGAAGCTGGAAAATATCTGAGGTGAACATAGACGGGGGGGCCGTACATTGAACTGAAATGCGACCATCAGATATGATTGAAAGTTGTTTACAAGCATTGGAATGGTACGATGTAATTGCTGTTTATTTTTCCTTTTCTTTCAATTTTTCTTCAGGGGATTTTTCTAGCTAAAAAACTGGGGTTTTCCCAAATTATTGTTCTTCGATTTGAATGGATACGTTCATTAATTTGATGCCCTCTACTAGTTGAGCTTAACATTTGAAAAAATTGGATGCAAAGCATCAACCAAATGTTTTTTTTTTTAGCTTTTGAGGCTTAGTATTGGACAAACCCCTGCAAATATTTGTTTTCTGTTGGTGTTGGAAACACTTTTTCAGTACAAAGTACCACCCTAGCCCGCTTGTTGGTGATTACGATTATCGCCTGTATACCATTCTTGCATTTTAAATCGTCCAAGTGGGGTCCGAGGTCTCTTTTAACCGAAGAACGATTCAAACGTGTTCAGTGCGTTCAGTGCGACCAGACACCCATCGATTTTCACAGTCGCCCTCTTACCATTAGTGCTTTGTTTGTCGATTTTGTAACCAGCTGTTGGGGTGTCGTTTTTGGATCACTTTAAACACCTAAAACTCTTTGAACTTATCCTTGATAATCAATTTGTCGTCACTCGTTGCTGTACCGTTAGAATTATCGTGCAGAAATGGCGTTTTCTATTTTGAGAAATGGACTGAAACTGGGAAAGAACGTACAAAAGATTGTATGTTCGAAAAATCCGGTGGAAATTGCAAAATTGGAGGGCTTGAGGAATACAGCAGCGGTAAGTTAATTTAATCGAGTATGAATATCAATTTCCAACGGCATTTTTAACTTAATAAGTAATTAATGCCTTTTGAATTTAATTCAAATGATTCTTGGCCATTTTTTTATAAATAAAGTTGATAGTTTCTCGTCGCCTCTCAATATCATTTGCACTCTTGAGCTCGGACTGATTTTATATGTATAATAATTAACATTTTTATTCAAATATCGTTGAATAAAAAAACATTTTTTATTTTGTTCAGTTCGATTGTATTCTTTTAAAATTATCCCCAGAAATGATCGAATAGACGAAAGCCTTGTTCTTCTTCATTTCATTTTAGTACTCAGCAATTATTTGCTTCGTTTATTAAAAACATGATAAACTTTTATCTTTTTTTAATGCTTGCTACTAATTAGTAGGTAGTTAGTAGCACAGTTTCGTTTAAAATAAGACGCGCAAAAAGCCATACGAGAATTATTAGATAATAATTTTACTTTAAATCAACTAACGATTGCCTCAACGTGACCGATGTAAAGTGCTGTAGAAATATGTACGTTAAAATTCGACTTTTTGGGTTTTAAGTTTTTGGCCCCCTTGTACAGTGTAGGTACTTGAAATGCGACCAACTTTTTCTATTTGAATTCAGTTTCAATAGAATCATTAAAATCCAAGAAAATTTGTTGAGTTAAATGTTAAATTTTATTTGCAACTTTTAATCAAAGCAGATGCTTGGATGAGGACCTAAATTTTAACAAAAGAGCCGATACCCCAAAATATGAATTCAGGTAGAAGATTTGCTAAGAAGCTATAAACGAGCCGGGATTAAAGGGCACGTAGCAAGTTTAATTTTAAGCAAAACAGAAATGCAAGTCTGGAAACGATTGTGGGATCCACAGGCGTGTTTAAAAATTTAACAAAAAATTGAATTTTAAAGACAATACGATATCGATTTTCGTTTTGCACTGAATAAAACAAAGTTATTCAAACCGGTGTCGTACAGTTACGCCTGTGTATATTTTTACAGAGAAAATTTGCGCGCCTCTGTTTTTTCTTTAATTAGATTAGATTTAATTAATTAAAAACTGGTGATTTCGCTGTTCGTCCCGGTCTGTCTTTAGCTCTTTTTGTACGACGCATCTTTTTCGAGAAAAAACACCATAAGGTTTAGTTGGAAGAAAAAACACCATAATGGGATTAATCAGCATATGAAAACTATACATAAAAAAGTTGACTTTAAAGCGACAAATCTCATATAAACATGTGCCTGTATGTCTAAAATACCAGCTGCTGTTTACGATAAATCTTTAGAAAAAAATTCAATTTTTCAATACCGTAAAGAAAGCATTTTCAAACTTACATTTACAAATACTTTTTTGTCTAAAATTTAATTTTCTATGCAGCGTTTTCAAATGGCTCCTAAAAATCGCCACTCACACAAACATAATGCACCAAAGATGAACATAATTCGATTAATGTTCCAGATTATTACTAATAATTAATCAGCTATGAATCGAACAACCGAATAATATTCAATAATATTTTTCACAAAAACCTTCCAAAATATAGCCTTATTTTTCACAAATAACAACTATTTTCGTCTAAGCAACAAACTTAATGTTTTATCATTTTAGCGTATGTAACTATCTTACAGCATTCTCATGCAAGATAGGGTATTTTATTAAAAAAATTAATTTCGTTGTAATCACTCTATGTATTATATAAGTGGAGAAGCTAAAATTTAACGATATAAGAAAACTATATAAAACAATTTAGATTCTTTTTAGGAGTTGATCATTATAAATATGCGTGTTGAAAATGATGACCCAATTAGTAGCTGAAAAATAAATTGTTTTTAAACCGTCGACTCTTAATGTTCCATTTTCATCATATTTTTATGATTTTCTCTTAAAAGAAAGTCTTGAAATATCGCAATTTGTATGGAGAAACAAGGGCAAAAGAACCAAAAACAAGGTTTATGTAGGAATTCACTTTCCCTACTAATTTTCTAATGCTAAGGATTACCTTTTTTTTTGGAACACATAATTTGGGCATGGTTTCCTTTTTATCATTTTTATTCCAACTGAGAGTAAAATGAGAGAGTAATTGGTTAAAAAATGTTTTAAATTTGTATTTCTGTGTTTTGTTTGTCTATTCATCTTTTTTCGAATGGCGAAAACATTTCGATTGCTTATAGTTTATAACAGGTACCAAAGAGAAGATAAATTATAGCTCATAACAGATCTGGAAACCTTATCAAAAGTGCAACAACCGATATAATATGTTTATCTGAGTAAATACAGCTAAATAAAACATTCCCAAATAGATAGTAAACATACCAATTTCAAAATTGTAATAAAAATAGTTAAATACCACAAATTCATGGTGATATTCGTTTCGTTAAACTCGTACAAATAAACTAATTTTGTTACATAATTTAACATAAATGTACATACTTACAGTCAGGTTTTATTTTGGAAATATTCTCGGTTCACTCCTATTGGAATTTGAAATTGAGATGCAAGAAAATTTTATACAGCGTGTCCCAAACTTGAGATATCATGCCAACGACCATTTTTAAATGGCAAAGCTATTTTTTTGACTATTCTTAAAGGGCATATGAACAAAAATCAAATTTTTATTTCTTCGCATCTAAAAATATTTATCACGCACATGAAAAATTCGAAAATGAAGAGATCTCAACCTAATTATAATTTTTATGGTTTTCGTTAATATAATAAATATAATTTTTATCGTCCCCATCAATAATATTTCTCCAATAATTGCACAAAGTCTAAATTAATAATTGATAAACTGATAATAAAATGCTGATATGCTCAACGAAACCGAAGCTCATTTTGAACATTCCTAATTAATTCTGAGGAAATTAGCCTGCATTTCCGTTGTACTCTCTTTTGCAACTCCTAAATGTTTGTCGGTTTGGTCTGAACAATTTGCTCTTCAAGTGAAATCCTATTGAAAATAGTCCGGATTTAACAGGTTTTCTTCAGTCCAAACTTGCTCAAACAAGTGTGTGGCCTTTCTTCATTCAGGTTGTGTTTTTTGAATTTGAGCTTCTGCAGGATTTCCATATTACAAGTATCAATTTTTTGGAATTTAAGAATTCCAGCCTCTGAAAACTGGCCATTTTCGAGTTCTCTAGTGAGGCATTAACATTTTCTTGAACAGGGAGAAGTAGGCACATTCAATTTGACTTCTTCCTTGAACACACTGATGATCAATAATTTTTCTTAAATGATCATTTTTCTGGAACTGTTTTTAAATCTTGCTTATGGTACTTTTCGATTTGGGCGGCGAATCAGGATTTTTTTACTGAAGAAATCATCACTAGATTTTCTATCCACCGAGTTTTAGTTAACTTCGGCATTTTGCTTTATTTTTCTTTACAAAAGGGCAAACTAATAAATATCCTCGCTCAGTACGATGCTACTTTAATGTTACTACGATTGCTCTTCTTACTTGCTTTTATTTAGCTTACATTTTAATTAAATTTTGATTTAACTTATATTTGGGCTTTTAGTCCAAACACGTTTTAGTAATGCTATAAAGGAAAATATTATTTAAGATTTGTGCGGCATTTCAATTTAACTAATGTGCATTGTATTCAGCACTGGAAAAGTTTAAGCGCACTACTGATTATTTTTGAATAAAATTTAAGAAAATTGCGAAAATATCCTAACTTTGATATCTTGTTCTGTAGAATTCTTCAGCATATTTTGTGCGCTTAAATCTGTCCTCTTTGCATACCCAATAATAAATCATTTGTTTTTTTGATCCCATTGTGCGATAATCATTGAATTTGCTTTAAAACTACTATTAAAACATAACTATTTAAATATGTAAAAGAAACCCACCACTCTAAGCCCCAGAAGAACTGATTAAATCCTCAATACTTCTATAACCGAAATCGGGGTTAAACACATTAACCAGTTGAAACAATTACGCAAATTTCACTGTCTCTGACCTCCAATTCATTATTTATTTACACGTACGTGCAGTACCAGATGTATCTCCAGAGAGATTATGCTCTTACATTCACGTAGTCACATGGTCAGGTTGTTAAAATGAAGATATGATAAGCAGTTGACCTATTTTTGACAATAGACGCTATTATGAACTATGCAAGTCTAGACGAATTCGAAAGTGTTCGATAAATTCACATTAACAGAAATATACTGGCAGTACCTGACTCAAAGTAAACTGATGTGTTAATAAAGTGCTGTTGAATTAATTGCCTAGATACATGGTTAAATAACAACAAGTTTCTTTGGATATTTATCAACTTTTCAAGCGAAAGTTTATTTATATTTTTTATTATCGTTTATATCAAACGAGAAAAAATAGCACTGTGTGTGTTCGCATGTATTTTTATTAATGCGTTTTTTTTTAATTTAACACAGATTGAATGAATGATTACAATCCGATAAAAATTTGGGAAAATTTTCGGTCAAAATTAAAAACAAACATGAGTGTTTTTGGAGCTCCCCAGCATGCATCATCGTCGGTAAAAAATCCGAACCGCTCAAGATGAGCCAACATTTTCGTTTTTTTAGGATCAGAAGAGTGAAGCGAGTATATTTCTGCGCTCGCCGGATTTCTCGCTACCGTGTGTGTTTAAAATCATAAAGAATTTGAGACATAAAATTTTTTTTCGAAAAAACCTTACATTTTCGGTCAAAAATAAAAATGTACATGTCTGTTCTTTGGGCTCAATTGATAGATTTCAACCAGCAGATATTTGCGCATATGTGCGGTTAAAGCCGTAATAGGGCAGATATTTCGGCTAAAAATCTAAACCGCTTAAAATAAACTTTTTTCGTTAATTTGCACCAGCATTAACCAGAGTTAATTTGCACCGACGTTTGCAATTGTTTGAAGAAATTTGCGTTTCTACCAATAAATTTAACACATGGAATATAAAATAAAATAATTAAGTACTTTTGGTATATACTTATAATCGTTTATATTTGATAAATAAATAAATATATTGGTAGATATGGTACACATCTACATAATAATAAATATTTGCTAGTCCTTTAATTGTTGCTGCCTCTTCTGATAATTTTAATTTGTGTTCAACCAATTTATGTTGATATCAATTAAATAAAGCAACAAATGATTTTCATATAATAGGAAATTGTTGATACCCATTAAATAACGAATAAATTTGTGAATGCTATCATTCGTTATAGTACATTTCCTAGCTTATGTAGCCAATAAATTCAACCTAATAGGCGCGACTTTTCTGCAAAAAATCGCTAATAATTCATAGCATATCGTATAAAAACATGTGGCTCAAGGCGAACATTCATTAACCGATTGCTTGTGGAGGTCAATTTTGTTGTTGTAAACAACCAAAAAATTTCTTTCAGTTGTTGTAAACAACCAAAGCGTTTAAATGGAACGGCGATTTTGCCAACAACATTTGCTTTCTATTACTTAACTTTAAATGTGTTCTAAACAAAGCGATTCAAAAGTGGCACATAATCAAACTGATGTAATTTTATTGCCTTCATCATTGTGTCTCTATTATTAAAAAAGAAAAATGTTTACACATTGCAGGCTTTATCTTGTACTCAACAATCCTGCCTCCTCACACCTAAGATTACGAACTTAGAGCTGGCGTCGCGTGGGCTGAGTAGCAAACATGACACCAAACCGCATCATGAACGCAAATACCAATCATCATCTGAATCTGATTGTGATTTGGAAGGATGGTTGGGCAAGAGGGTGAGAAAAAAACATAGAAAACTGTTTAGGAAATATTCTACTAATTTTAATTTGCCAGGGAGACTCTGATTTTTGGAGGAGGAAGATGCGCACTTTCCACTCCATCCTGGATCTGAATAAGGATGGAGTGATTTCTTTTGATGACTTCAAGCTGTTGGCTGATGGTTTTGTGGATTTGGGGCACCTCAGTGAGAAACATACACAGGAATTTTATAAAGTTATACAGGTAAGTTTCACTTTGTTTTTGGCCGTAAGATGTTTTTGAACCACGGGGTTTTTTAGGATCTATGGGAGAAGCAGTTTGGAGAAATTACGGCCTACAACCTGATATCTGTCGAAAGGTTCTTGGAGAATATGCATCATGTGCTTAATGATAAAAGGCTTGTGAGACGTGCTCATTCTTTCCTGCCCTATTTATTCAAGGTACGTACATCAAGCCAGCGTCCGTTTTATTTTCAAATCTGATAATCTTTCCTTTAACTTAACTTATTAACCGAATAATTTGCATCTTTGCTGCAGGCTGTGGATAAGGATGCATCAGGTCAAATAACAGTGGAGGAATTTAAGCTGTTTTTCAATGTGCTAGGACTGAAAGAAATGGACGCAGTGTTAGCGTTCAGAGCCATCGATTCTAATGGAGATGGAAGAATCAGCAGTCAAGAGTTTGTGAAGCATGGAAGAGACTTCTTCGTTACAGAAGATGAGGAGAGAATTTCCAAGTACTTTTGGGGACCCTTGGTCGAGCATTAACGCAGCGGTGTTTAACGATTCCTCCTTACTTTAGACGATATTTTCTTATTAAGCTAGACCTACGTTTTCCAGACTATTGACCGCAAAATGCCGAACTTTGGGTTCTGTTAAGATGTGGAAGTCTTATCGATTATTGTTTAACTTTATCTATTGATCTGCATTATTGCAAAGCGCTAAAATTGCCATTTAGCAAGTTGAATGTTTAATTATTAACCGAGAACACTTCTTGATTTCGTCTTCATACATTTTATGAAGCGTTAAGATTATTGTGATAAAGTGGTTTATATGTTTAGATTAAGCAAGTTTATTAAAGCTATTTTTTAAACACTTTTAAGTTTAATTAATGGAGACTTCCCCAAGCCCGAAATCATGATAAAAAATGAATTTTTTCAGATGGGGACAGAGGCAGAAAGTTGGTAAGGTTGAATTGCGCATTATTTACAGCAGTTTCTGAAGTTTAACGGCCTTCAGTTCAGTTCTTTTTTAAATATTGAAGTTATTTTGTGCTAAACGGGTGTTTATGTTCTATGCACAATTGTTGAACGATTTACTTTGAGCCCTCAAAACTCGTTTCTTTTAAGAAACAGGGCGTTGGGAAGCTAAACGGACATACGAACACAGCAAATTCTACAGATTATTTCATGCCAAAGTTGTAATTTTGTCTAATAAGATCAAGAAACATCAGTAAAAAGGAAGATTGTATGGTGATGCGTCTTCACCAATTTTAAAGAAAACATCGGCTTTCTTTTAAACCTTAGAAAAAGAGAACAAAGGCACCTTTTACGTGTACAAAATAGATAATTTTCTAGTAGGTAGTCTGGAAACAAGTTGAAAGAAAAAAATAATCTCACTAAAACCGAAAATCTAGGCACCCGACCAAAGACAATAATTAAACAGTTACTCATAACAGCTGTATATCTTGGAAAAATGCGTACAACAGTTTAGTTGTCCATTTCAAATCGCTCCTGAATTATAGTCAAAACACTAAAAAAATGGTGCATTTGCATAGTCATTCTAGTCTTTATCAGACGCCGATAAAGTGACACAACTTGCAAGAGTTTGAGTCAGAGCGCAATTTCGTATTTAAAATTGTTATTTATGCACAGTAGTGAGGAGTTTGAGCTCAATATAGACTTTTGACTCTTGGCTATTGATACTTTAGTTTTGCGCTTTCCACATACAAAAAACGTATTGAATTTGAATGGAACACCAACAACAAACCTGGAATAAACTAAAAATTTATAAAGTATTTATCGTGATTGAACTAACTGTTAAAATAAAATAGTATAGGATCATTCACAGACAGGCAATAGTGGAATAAAAAAGATAACAAACACCCTACACTTGTATTTTATATTTAGCTGTTAAAATAAATCATTATATCAGCATTTGAGGCAAGTGCAAAACATATTTTATTGATACCAAATTTAACTCATTTTTATTTCAAACTTAACAGAGCTTTATATTCATTTACCTGCTTTACCATTTCGTTGATTTTGCTCGTACTGGAACAGAAAAAAGCTGTAGTTAATGCAAAAATCAATTTGTAAAATTAATACTTACGATTCACGGACGCTTTCTTTAATTGTGTTTGCTTGCATCTCGCCGATGGCAGGAATTTTTTTGTTTTCTCGAGATTTCCAATTTTGTATCTAAAAAACATGTCTTTAAATGATTTCACTGAATGGTAGAATAATCTTACTTGAATTTGTTGATATTTAGTTTTATTTTTCACTTTATCGATAACGGTTTGAAAGGAAGCACATCTATTATTGTACTCTTCCAAATCTCTCAAAAATTTGCTTTCTGCATCTGACGGTTCCGTTCTTTTCCTCGATACCAACATTATAAGATTCTCGCACTTTTTTAACAACATTTCCTGCTTGTCGTTAATATCTTCATATTTCTCTGCCAGATTTTCGGCTTTTTCCCTCAGCTCGTCCTTAGTAACGTTCATTTCTTCAA
This sequence comes from Dendroctonus ponderosae, assembly GCF_020466585.1. Lineage (NCBI taxonomy): Eukaryota > Metazoa > Arthropoda > Insecta > Coleoptera > Curculionidae > Dendroctonus > Dendroctonus ponderosae. Next base: position 18,547 of record NW_026018805.1, read on the forward strand.
TTTGCTGTTTCTGAGCTTGCTTCAATAGCCTGAGAGTATGCATTCGTTTTTCCAATTCCTCTTTGGCTTTTCCCAGATTTTTAACGTGTTCTTCACGAAACATCGCTGCTGCACGTTGTAACAACTAAATAAAATCACATAAATCATAAAGAGTGTTTCGTTTGAAATATTTGAACACTCACATCGAAGCATTCTTCAGGTGGGTGATTGGAAGAAGTAGATATTTTCAACAACGGTCTACTCGATCCTTTCTTTAAGATTTTCTGGATATACTGGTCAAATGGCTCGTTTAACATCTGAAAGTTTAGGTCATAAATTAATAATAACGCAAGAATACATTTCTGCCTGTAAAAAACTCCTCTAAGGAATTGATATAACTAAAATCTTCTTTTAAGGGCGTCAAATAAACAACTTTTGTGTTACCTTTTTGGAAACCATTGATGTGGGAACTTTGCTGACTAAAGCAAGTATGAAGGAAAACTTTTTGCAGCAGTTTTTTTTCCAAAAATGAAATTAAAAAGTGAAACAGGCGGTAGACGGTTTTAGCCAAAGGCAGTTTTACATATAAGCAACTTATATTGCCGTTTTTTGACTTAATAAGATATCAGAGAAAGAGGGGAAGGACGCTATTACTGAAGCTGCAAGTTTTACTTCCAAAGCTTCCATGAAACTACCAAATTAAAAATTTGCTCTTGCATAATATGATTATGTAAATTGTTGTTTCCAATCTTTGCCATAGTTTTTTTCATGTTAGTTTTGAAGCGATTAACCAACCAACAAACCTTTTTCAATGGGGAACAAATTTGTGAATCTTCCAATTCAGATTTGATCATACTTTGGTCCTTAGGGGCAATAGTTTCGGCCAAAATGCCCAAAGTGACCACACTGCCATCGCTCAAAATAGCGATGATCGACGTGGGCTCGTAATATAGCGCAAATCCTATTACTGTGTTCGATTTTTCACTGTTCAAAACTTTGGTACACACCAAATACTCTGCGGAAGTGGGATGCATGAATATGTCAGACGATGGCTTCGCATCTAGAAATTTTGGCTAGCTGATTCGCACATTCGCTTTTAAATGAACTTTTTACCTTCGGGTCCGAAGACAAAACTGTGCAAGTCATCGACGCAATTTAAGTTAATCGTGTGCACACCTGCACTGTGCGTTGCAAAATATCTGGAAGCTTTTGAGTCGTCTTTTCGCAGGAAAATCGGACATTTGTATTTAACGAGCTCTTCATGTTCGCTTTCTTGCGCTATGGTCAGTCCAAGTTCCAACTCGACAGTTTCAAACACTAGAAGTTCCTTTTCCGGGGCGTTTGCTGGGGATTTTGCTTTGAGCTAAAATTGATCAAATGGTTACTAATTTTAATTACATATTGCATTTTTCATTATACCTGTTCTTGCTCTGTTTCATCAATATTGAGTAGTACACCGTGAGTGAGAATTCCATTAGAGCCGGCAATGCATAGCATTTCAGGAACGGTTTTTAGAGCGATAATAGAGCACGCTTCGTTCTCAACCATGCTTGGCAGCTGAGAGGTCGGAAATGGGCCTCTAAGAACTGCTCTAATGCTGAAATATGCTACCATATAGATCTGAGATTACTCTCCTGAGACAAACCTACCGTTTTTTCAGATCAATGTTGATGCTGAAAACTGAAAAATCGCCCCTTAAAATGTAGACAGGCCAGACGAGTTCTTTCAGTTGATCGGCATTTGTGTTATTCTGCGGTTTTTCATACGGTTTTGCAGTTACTTTCGTTCCATATTTGGACTTAAACCCATTTTTAAACCGGTCGCCTGAAATTCAAGTGGCATAAACCCTGCTTCGTTTTATGGATGTTTTACCTTTTTCGCTTTGGCTGATATTCATTTTTTTCAAACTTTCCCAAATGGCGGCTTCTTCGACGATTTCGGGAAAGCCAAAATCAAAATCCACAGCAATTTCCCCATATATATCCAAGAATGAGATTTTACTGCCGGGAAACAGCCCACCTGGACTTTCTCCTATTGGATACGTTCCTACGCTGAAAGCTTCATTATTTTCGATTTGATAGAGTCTGAAAAAAAAAACAGAGTTATGGCACAGTAACTAAAGCCGAATTGGTGCTTACCTGAGAGTGTTATCCGAAGTTAAAACCAAAATGTGGGTGTCCGTAATGCTTCCAGGATGAAATTTAACTCGTCTAACTTGTATCGTATCGTTGCATGTTAACAGGCGCTCATCCAAACTGTAACTCCTAAAATAGACTTATTTTCATCTATTTTTCGAAACGGAATGGAAATAATAATGAATACAAAGAAAGTATAAATATGTCGAAAAGTATGCAAAGTCATGTTGGGGCAAGACAATTGAGAATATTATTAACAGCTATTTTCTACCAAATCCATCTGAAGCATCTCTATTGATTTTTTTAAATAGCACGAGTGAGATTGCGGCCTAACTTCGGAAACCTTTCAAAAACGAATCAAGCTTCGGAACATTTTGAATCAGCTTGTCCCAGCCAAAACCAAAGCTTCATTAATTCCGGTCACAAAAGTATGTCTTTCATGCAAGTGTACAAAGGAGATTCACATTTCCTAATGACAATGTTTCCGTTTTTTTTCTATTTGTGCTTCATATTCCAAAATTTCAATCAAAAACTAAATTAATCACTTGCAGATCGATTTGAAATTGTTTTCTTTATGGAGATGAGGAACATTGTCATTTATGAACCGCACAAGAAGTTAATAGGGAAGTTTAAAGCAATTAAAGGAATCAACTTAGGACATTAGATGCTGCCTGATCAAAGAGAAAATCTCGGAAAATTCTTCCAAGCATCGAAAACTCAACTTAATCAGGAATTAAATGAAGCGACGCCATGCACGATTTTACATAATTTTCTCTTTAGCCATAAGCGTATTTCTTATTTGATTAGAAGTCTAAATACGCAGTTACACAACCCCTGAATTCTTCTTAAATATTTGTTTAATGATGGTAATTTCAATGGTGAAATCGACCGCGATCTGTGTGAAAATTATGTTAAACCAGTGAGAATTTATGAACAGTATGAGAATGACAGAAATTTGGTTGAAACTTTATTGAGGAGTCAACAGGATAGAATTCCGCCACATTTTGATTTTCACAACTTTTTTGTTGAGCATTTTGCCACAAAATATTTTTGTCTTTAAAAGAAAGATAACATTTTCTCACGTCTTATACTTCGGATAGCTTATACTTCGGAAGCTTTTCTTAATTAGTATCGTAGAAAGAATTCCTGGATTTTCAGATAAAATTAAACGAGTAGCTAAAAAAATCAATATTAAATCTTTACAAACGAAAATACAATTAGAAGCAAAATTTCAAAAACAAAACTTCATGAGAAAATTGAAAATACAAAAAACATAATTTTATGCAGATACATTTTTCGAGGCAAAACATCCAGCAAAAAGTTTTTCAAAACATGAATCGCCCAGAATTATGTACAATTTATCTGAAATATTTTCTGCTGTATGTTTCTTTTGTTGTCATCTGTGATGAGAAAAAGAATGTATTATAAATGTAATATAATGTAAAATAACTCTGTCACTGTTTGACTTTATAAATGTATATGAGACTAAATATTATTACTATCAGTTGGATTACAGTTACGCAGGAACATTGACTGAAAAAAGGGAAACACCAGAATGGTCTCCTGGTTCTCCCGATTTTACGCTCCGGGATTTCTTTATTGTGTGGCCACTTAAACTTTGAAGTCTTCAAAACCCAACTAGAACGAATTGAAGAGCTAAATAACGGGCAAAATATCACAACTTAATAAAAAATCACTTATGTCACAAACTTTTAAATTTTTTTAAAATTTATTTATAATATGCATTTTATGAGGCCTTTGAAATAGGCATACTATAGAGATCAATAAAATCACCCGTACATAGACAATGGAACATAAACAGAGAAAAATATAGAATTTGTCCATAAAATTTGGATTTTTTTCTGTGGATATAAATCATACTTTGATTTTTCATCATATTTATATAATATTAATTGGTTTGTCTTAGCCCCATGCGTTCTCTTTGTTAGAGTCTTTGACTCTTGTTTTTGCTTTCCGCCCACGATCGCATAACTCTTTTAAATCTCTAAATACATTGCTAAAAGTCTATATAGCTAAATAATAACAAGTTTTTGTAGCTCTTGTTTCAAAATATTTTCGGTATTTGCATGCTTCTATTTCCTGTTGTGCTTGTCGAATTAATGTATTTTTCTCTTGGATTTTTATGGCGATTCAATATAGGTAGTTGAAAATGGAACTGCTTTACATTAAATGGGCGTTTTTCATTTATGAATCTGTTTTTGCTAAATATTTTCATGATTTTATGTTGTTCGCCTTGCATTAGTTTATTGGAGGTACCATAAGTTGCACCGCATGCATCATTCCATTAAAAAATGCGTAGTAAACAGTAAGAAGCGTTTCAATCACGATGATATTCCTAATTTTAGCAAACACAAAAATCAAATATTTTGTTTGTTTCATTTATATTCCACGCCTTCGTCCCATCTCATACTGCAATAAAAAATTAATCCTAGATGCTTGTGAGATTCAACTCTATTTAGCAATGAATAAATACCTTTTCATTGTTGGAATTTCGAGGCAAAACCGCCTATTTATGTATTGCACTCAACCTCTTTTTGCAACAATATTTCTTAATTTCCAGTCCTCTTTTACCCTTTTACCCCATTACCGTCTCCGCAATGCGATTTTCGGTTGTGTGACACATTCCGGTGCTAAATAATAATTTCGGTGACGTCTTGCTTTTTAGCGCTCTTTACCGTAATTAGTGTGAATATGACTTAAATGGGTTGATTGAGAAATATTATGGAAAGGTGGGGCCTAAGTGGCACAAAAGAAATTAAGTAAAAACCGGTAGATCTTAATAAAATGGACCGCCTAACCATCCATTACGTTCTGGACCGCCGCACTTTTGCATCTGACCATTCATGGAAGAGTTACATTGAAAAGCTGGGGCAAACGAAGTTTAACGGAAAAAAAATATATGATGTAAATCCTTGGGGTGCAAGCTCCCGCTCAGCCAGGTAAAATATGAAACTAATTCATATCATAATCCGCTTTTGGGTTACCACAAAGTCGTAAACAATAATAAAAACGGATTCTGGCTCATTTTGTCTCCATTAGTATTCTGCGGGAATGAATATTCAAACTCTTTAGACTGTATTTCGTTACGCTTATGTTGCTCATAGACGTTCATTTTACACATTTCTCAACATAAACACAATATTTTCTCTTTACTCTTTGTTCACTGGCTGGACTGGAGTTGGACAACAATCTTAACTGTAAATATACCAAGTCCATCAGGTTGGTAAGAAAAAACTGCAACAATAGAAAATAAAGCTTAAAACCGGATCGTAAATTAACGGAAAAACTACTACTCAACAAATTTGCCTAGATGAGAAAAACAAGAAGAGCTTTTAAAACTTTAATCTACTCCCGCAAAAAAACGTTTTTTTGGCCTGTATAGTAGCAACAATTGAAATCTGCGCTACTGATTTTCTTAACTATAACTAAGAAAGCATAGGTTAGGTAATCTCACATTCACGAAGATTTGGCCGCATCGGCGGCGAGCAAATTTGCATAAAAAAACGATAAAATTAGCGCAAGATTAGGCGGAATGCGTGAACGAGGCTTAAAGTGGCAGAAATTCCGGGGCTAAGGTATTTAAATGCCCCCTCCTAATGGTTCTCTTTTGGAACGATCCAAGGTACTTTTAGGTAAATCAAAATATCTAACTTTTGAGTCTTATTGAGATTTGTGAAACGGGAAAGTTAATCTGCAGGCATTGGACTTGAGCATGTCTTATACGAGGTGATATTTACTGATCCACCAAGAAAATATTATGAATACTTTAACCCTGCGTAAATTTTCAGATAATTAGTAGATAAGAAAAGAGACCTGGTGAGTTTTTCGAGACTTTAAGGCGTCATGGATACGGTCAAATTTTGATTTTGTAGACGAAAGTCCCTTCCATAAGTGGAAAACGTTTCGATTTTCAGGCATCGCCGGACAATTTTCGGCATGTTTTCGAAATAGCTTCTTGTTTCATGGTGATTGTTGCGGATCGGAGAGTCAATTTTGGATGCATTTTGTAGACCCAAATAAGGGGACAAATTTTTGATTTTTTGTCATTAATATTCAATTTTTAACAATTTTTCAAAATTGCGCATGAGTACGCGGTTGTTTTTACAGGTCGAAGTCTGCCATTTATTTATTTGGAAACTAATAAAATGACACAAAAGTTCTTCTGCATTTGAAAATGTATTTTGAAGGGCAAAGTCTGTTCTAAAAGTGCGAGGTATCTTCAATTTTTTTAAAATTGAGTTTTTTTAATTATGGAAGCCGCATTTATTATGCATTTAATAGGGAAAAGTTTCTCCTATCAGTGCACAAAGTTCAGATTTTCAGGCATTGTCAGACAATTTAAATTTTTTTCCAAAATTACTTCTTGTTTTTGTGATGGTTTTTGCAAGCCAGAGTTAGGTATTTATTTATTCACGAATAAACAAAGTGAGAGAGGCGTTTTTGAAGGAATTTTAAAGAGCAAAGCCTGTTTTATAAGCGAAAAATATTTCGATTTTCGCGGTCTTCGCCTGGAAATTTTTGAGGATTTTTCAAATTTGCCCTCGGTTTATGAGATTGTATTTGTAGGGCGTAGTTGAAATTTTTTTTTAATTTAAGAACTAACAATGTAGGTTATAGGGCAAATACTGTTTTATAAGTGAAAAAGTGTCGACTTCCAATCATCACCGGGAAATTTTTCAGAATTTTTCAAAATTGCCTTGGGTTTACGAGATTGCTTTTGCGGTTCGTAGTTTGGCATTTATTTATTCACGAACAAAGTGAGAGAGTCGTTTTTGAAGGAATTTTATAGGGAAAAGCCTGTTTTATAAGCGAAAAAAGTTTCGATTTTTAATCATAACCAAGAAAATTGTCCTCAGTTTACGAGATTGTATTTGCAGGGCCTAGTTTGGATTTTTTTATTTAGGAACCTCAGAAGTGAGAGAGTTGCTTTGTATGTATTTTGTAGGGCAAAGCCTATTTTATAAGTGAAAAAAGTTTCGATTTTCAGTCATGAGGGAAATTTTTGAGAATTTCTCAAAATTGCCCTCGGTTTATGCGTTTGTATAAGTAGTTTTTTATTTAAGAACTAAAAAAGTGAGAGATTAATTTTTGAGTGTATTCTATAGGGCAAAGACTGAAAAAGTGAAAAAGTTTCAATTTTCATTTATCACCGGGAAATTTTTTAAAATTTTTCAAATTTACGCTCGGTTTACGAGATTGGTTTTGCAGGCCGGAGTTTGATATTTATCAATTCAAAAAGTAACAGCGTCAAAGAGTTGGTTTTGAATGTATTTTATACGGCAAGCCCTGCTTTGTAAGTGAAAAAAGTTAACTTTTTCAGTGATCATTGGAAAATTTTTGAGAACTTTTCAAAATTGCCTTTGGTTTACGAGATTGATTTTGCAGGCCTCAGTTTGGCATTTATTTTTTCAAGCACTAACAAAGTGAGAGAATCGCTTTTGTAATTTTTCGCGCAAAATATGTTCTATCAGCGTAGAGAGTTTCAATTTTCAGGCATCATCAGCCAATTTTCAAAATTTTCCAAAAATTGATTCTTGTTTTCGTGATGGTTTCTGCAAGTCGGAGTTTAGCATTTATTTCCTCTGTAAATTGCGAAGCAAGAGAGTCAATTTTAGATGCATTTTGTCAGTCAAAACCTCTTCTATATGTGAAGAAAGTGTCTACTTTCATTCACCATCAGGCAATTTTTGATAATTTTTCAAAACTGCCTTTGGTTTACGAGGTTGTTTCTACAGGCCGAAGTTTGGTATTTATTTATTCAGAAACTAATGAAGTGAGAGCGTCCCTATTGCATGTAGTTTGTGGGGTAAAGTCTGTTCTACAAGTGGAAATATTTTCAATTGTCAATCATCATCAGACAATTTTTGAGAATTTTTCAAAATTGAGCCTGGTTCTCGAGACGGTTTTTGGGAGGCAGGAGTTTAACATTTATTTGATCCGTTACTTGGCGTACGAAACAGTCAATTTTGAATGCATTTGATGGAGAAAATTCACTTCTACTCGTATAAGTCATATTCGGGCAATTTTTCAAATTGTCGTCGGTTTACGAGATTGTTTTTGCAGGCCGAAGTGCATTTATTTACTGAGAAACTGTATTTTCAACCACCATCAGGCAATTTTTAAAACTACTTTCAAGACTTGGAATTTAGGAGGAAATCAGTCGAGTTCATGAAATTTAAAAACAAAAAAACTGCACTTTACAATTAGAATGAGGAATGAAGGACTTTCGATAATTATCGGTAATTTTTGAGCACAGGCAGTATGTTTTCCAAAAGAGCAAAAAATAGTGAAACTTTGTACGGTTTTTAATGTTTTTTGTGGATAAAATTGCGCTACGCTTACACTGTGCACAAATCGCAAAAAATAATACGACATGCGGTGCTTTAAAGGCATAACATACTCCTCCCTGAGTCCATTTACAACTTCGGCTGATTATTTCATTTTCAATTAATTTAATTCGAGAAATTCCGCCTTCCTGGTACTTTTTCCTCGTAAATTTTCATAGTTTTATTAGAAGAGGTGAAGAGTAATCGAGTCTTGGATGTTTCCAAATGCGTTTAGTAAAGATCCGTGTCACACAAGCCGGATTTTCCGGCGTCCATCCCCATTTCATCCCCAGATCACAACTGGGGACGTAGAAGTGCGAGTCGGATTCTTGAACATTAAAAATGACAGCGGTCTCGCATTCTAATTTTTACTGACCACCGGTGTTTTATGATATTTTTCCTCCGTGCAGAATCGTAAAAGGGTTGGAAACCCCATCCCTTTGTCCTTTGTGCCTTTGAATGCAAATTGGTTTTTATTTTTGCGGCTGCCGCCGAGAGAAATATGTGCAAGAATTTTAAATATACCTACATGCATATTATATCTCGCTCTTTACGAAGAATTATTCTTTTAAATGAAAAATCTAATTCCACAGCGGGGATGTTTTAAATATCTTTTTCATGTCAAGTGTCGCTCTGGAAAACTTATCCTTTGATATGTTCTGTTCAGCTGTTTCTGTACAACAAACCACAAAACAAAAAATGCCAACAATTTAAATATGTTTAAAATTCATAGTATTCTTAAAATTGTTCATTTGATGAGCTTTTGCTGCACAATGAAATTTAATTTGCTGCACTAAAATTCATTTTCTTCGCTTTAATCTCAACTATAACCATTTTCTACTAGTTTTTCTGGACTAGAATTCTGTTTCATTGGTACCTACTGGCATTTTCATATCCCAAAAACACCAATATTCAGTTGATTTCCACTGAATTAGAAGCTACTAAAGAAAACTTGCATTTGTAAAGCGCTGGCTTTGAAAAAGTACGACTATTTTCCAACAGCCGATTTTCAACTTTGCATTTCCCGGAAAAATTTACTCATCTTTTTCCTTTCTGCAGCCTAATACCACAACACTGTGGGGCTTTTGTAACTAAAAAAAATATATTCAAAGGATAGGAAAAGTGCGATTAATCACAAATCAAGGCACAACCATTCTTCATGCAATTTGTGTCGTTCCTGCCCCATGAAGATGTTTAATATCTGGTTCGACAAGTCACGGAACGGACAAAAAGGAAATATCACCCGCAGAAAAATTTTCATTAAGTCGCCGCTTTTACGGCATCTCATTGACTGCTCAAATGAATTTCTCACGTTGGAAAAGTTCATTTCGGCACCTGGGTGTTAAGTCATTTAGAGCATTTCTTAAAGCCCTCGGGCGTTTGCTTCGCTTGTCAATGGCATCCTAGTGGATAGAAAAGAATAAACGACACCTGCAAAGTCCACTTATTGCGTGATTTAATCAACAGAAATGGTTTCACAAAGACAGCAATTTTGGCTTTAGCTAGACGCATTGGAAACGAATAAAAATCAGTTTTTTGAAAACACCTCCTTTATTTGAGCGAATGCTGGCAATTAGCCGAGATAAACCAAGGAAGACCAAGTTTATTCGCTCCGGTAACATTAATAATTTATTTATTTGCTTTGTGGATTTTGCATGTTTCGCACTCAACCGACTTGAGTCCATTCTGGTATACGCAAACCATATAAAATTATTACATTTAGAGAAAACGCCACGCTGTTCCTCACTATTAATATATGGCCTCCACCTGCCTTCCAAAGTACAAAACAAGAGCCATTACCTCAGTCATAACAGCGCCTTTTAAAATGATATACTTGCAAAATTCTCCTCCAAACTCTAACATAACTCTTTAGTGTGACTGGAGCGTAATTTCGGGTAATTATTTATTTTGGAAGGCGCTGGCTGCATATTTCAATTATTTTGTATTATTACCACCTACTTCTACTCTACGAGGTTTTCTGGAAATCGAGCTAGAAAAAAACCCGCTTTATTCAACCGTACACAACTTATGCAAACAAATATTATATTTAATGATGCCGAAAGCTTTTCCGCAAATTTCAAAAAGTTTGCCCGTCTCTAAAAATTAATTAATACGATTCGGAAACTTTTTAATGAGCAATATCCTTTTGGGCGAAAAACGACATATAAAACTTTACACTTAAAACAAAAACGATGTCCACTGTTAAAAGGGTTTTTATTATTTCCAGTCTAAAGTTAATACATTGTTGTTTCTCACCATTTGCCCCTTTCTCTTGATAGAAATTAGTGGGATAGTTGAAATAACATACTCTGGTACTTTTCTTTGGATTTTCTAATGTTCTCCATAAACTTTTTAGGATTTCATCGGTTTCAAGCGACCTATGGATCAAAGAGATTTAAGGCAGTACAACGCTTGAGAATATAAAATTAGCTTAAATTTCCCATCACAAGTGGACAAAGTTTGGATTTTCGGCCGCCTTCAGGTAGTTTTTGACAACTTTCCAAAATTGCTTTTGTGTTTTTTTTGTTTCAAATTTGTTCAAAAACCAACGAGGTGAGACTCTTTTGTATGGATTTTGTACAACAAAGTGCTCTATAAGTGGACGGTGTTTAGATTTTCACTGATCAGAAAATTTTTAAAATGTTTTCATATTTGCGCCTGCTTTTCGAGGTTGCTTTTGCAGGCCGGAGGCATTTATTGCCTTCCAAACTTGTGAAGTGAGAGCCAATTGTTTATGCATTTTGAAGAGCAATGTGTCTTCTATAAACCGAGTAATGTTTGATTTGTCGACAACTTAAGAAAATTTTTGACAATTTTTCAAATTCGCGTTTGGTTTTTACAGGTCGGAGTTTATCTATTGAGCAGTTAACAAACTGATAGAGTCGCATTTGCACGTATTTTATAGCGCAAAGTATGTTGTATAAGCGAAAACGTTTCGATTTTCAGGAATTGTCAAGCAATGTTCAACATTTTTTTCAAAATTGCTTCTTGTTTTCGAGATGGGATCTGCAGGCCGGAGTTTAGCATTTATTTGCTCTGTATAATTTGCGAGGCAAGGTGTATTTTAAGTACATTTTGTAGGGCAAAGCCCCGTTTATGAGTGGACAAAGTTTTACTTTTTCAGGCATCATCCGGTAATTTCTGAAATTTTTCATTTGAAAAATCAAATTTGCGTTTTGTTGGAGAGATTTGTTTTCTAATGTATTTTATAGAGCAAAGCCTGTTTCACAAGTGAAAAAAGTTTCGATGTTCAGTCATCAGCGGAAAATTTTTGC
>NW_026018805.1:31281-70238 GCF_020466585.1 Dendroctonus ponderosae
TGAAATTTACAAATTAGTGGCGAAATTTTCCAAACTGTCTACATTATACGAAGTGTTATATTGCACAAGTTCGGAATACATTACGGTGACGTTATTTAAACTTTACGCTGGTATAGAAATATGCCGTAATTTATCGCAGCGAGACCCGTTGTACCTAATTGCACTTTGGAAGTTTCAGATATCCGGCAAGGTGTCGCATGCTATATCTTTTACAAGCTTGTTTAGGATAATGCCTTATCTAATAATATTTTCCTGTCGCGTTTCAGTCGAGCACCATTATTTTTCCGTTAGTTTGGGTCAAGAGTTTTTCAACGCAACACGTGGAAAAACTAACCCAAAACACTAGATTGCGGATTAAATTGACTGGCAATACTTTTGCATTGAGATAAATTCGACGAAACCACTGGGCAACATCCGAATTCAGCCCTCTTGAAAATCCATACAAAAACTCACCCCTCAGAATTAGCCGTCATTTCTCCATTCTCCCCATTAAATCATCGATACACTACCGGCAAAAACAAAAGAAAGCCTTTGCGGCCGCAACCCTCATCCCCCGGCCGTTTCCGGAGTCGTAAAAAACCACCCTCTAATTCTAAAAACAACCCTTTTGTTTTCCGATGTAGCTGACCGCTACCTCCGTCGATAAATCTTACTTTTCGGGCGGTAGTTGTTTAAAGGGATGAATATTTTATTTGGGTCTCGTCGTTGAAAAATATGAAAAAAAAACAAAAACGAGTTTTAGGAGCAGCGGCAAAAAGTCGAAGCTCATTTAGAAGTGGGCCGAGGCAACTGTCAATAAAAACAACAGCTGGCAGTTTTGGGGTCTGCACGAAGAGTTTTGGTCATAAGATTCCGGTTCACGTTCCAGTTCATCCAAAAACATGATTATTCACTAAAACTATTCCAGAGAAATAGCCCGAAAGTCGCATTTCATCCCATGGGAAATGTGATATACGTACTCAAACGATATACCTGCCCTAGAACGTAAGTCTTAAGTTTCTTCTTCAATATCTTACGATAGTTGATGGCTTAAGCGCCACGGGAAAGAGATGATGTATGCTGTTTCGCGACAGGACAGGACTCAATCCACTTTCCGTATTCCCTGCGTTTTAAACAAATGGCAATCATACACTGTTCAATTGTGCAACATTTATATTATTTTCTTAAGCAATTAAGCACAGTAAGAACAAACAAAACTAGCTAAGCTGTAAAAACGAGATCAACTCTCCTGAATGAAGAACCAAATGGGGTCACTTTTAGTGGCTGTTTTAAACCAGTTTGCTCAATTCACCACTGTTCAGAGCAAAGAATGCTTGAGAAATACTTGCATGTCGCAAAGCCATTTGCGATTCGCATTCGTTTTACGATCGCCAAACGTGATGGAGTCTAACTGAATATTTTACACAGTGACAAAAGATGTACGAACCATTTGGAAAGAAATATGTTTGATGACAACCAGGCAATGGGTATTTAATTATTAGTACGTTACTTTAACTGGCCCGAGCCCAATCGTTTATTTTGCGATTAATCGGAAATATACAGGGAGGACTTTATCCAACATCGATGCCGCTTGTGTTAATAACTACCAAAAACAAGTTTAGAAGAGAAAATTCAGACAATTTTTTAAAATTTCATCAAGTTATTCAGTCGATTTGCACAATTAATTGCTCTGGAAATTTCTGCTTTAGGAAATCACTTTTATGTACGCATTTGTAAAGCAAATTTTGCTCTACATAGAAGAAAAATTTCAGACATCATCAAGCATTTTTCAAAACATTTTCAATCTTGCTTCTGGTTTTCGTGGTGGTTTTTCACGAGTTTAGTATTAATTTCCACCTGATCAAGCAATTTTTGAGGATTTTCGAAAATTTCGTTTGGATTGCGAGGTGACTTTACAGGCCGGAGTATCGCATTTATCAGCATACTAAGTAACTCACGAAGTGAGTCGTTTTTGTATGTATTTTGCTGCGGAAAGTCCCATAAGAAACAAACGTTTCGCTTTTGAAAAATTGTCACACAATTTTAATTTTTTTTTCGAGGTGGCTTTTGCAGGACGCAGTTTAGTATGTATTCGCTCCGTAACTTGCGAAGCGAGAGAGTCAATTTCGGGTGTATTTTGTATAACGAAAACCGTTTTCTAAGCGAACAAAATTTCGATTTTCAGAAATAATCAGGAAATTTTTGACAATTTTGCAAAATTTTGCTTTTGTGTGTAATTTTTAGGGTCAAAACTGTTCATTCGGACATTTTCAAGAATTTTTAAAGTTGTAAGATTTTTGGGGCTATTTAATCAAGTCGTTGCATTTATTTGCACAAGAATTTGCAAATTAAAAAAATAGTTTTTGCAACACATTTGTAGGACAAAGTCCGCTCTATAAGTGGAAAACGTTTCAATTCCCAGTCATAATCAGGCAATTTTCAGGAATTTTTCAAAATTACGTCTGGTTTTCGTGGTGGTTTTTAGCATTTATTTTCTCTGTAACTTGTAGAGTGAGACTGAGAAAGTCAACTATGGATGCATTTTGTAGGGAAAATCCCTTCTATATGTGAACAAACTTCCAATTTTCAATCACGCTTAAAAAAATTTTGATAATTTTGTAAAATTGCGTTTACTTTACGACCGTGTTTTAGCAGGCCGCAATTTGACATTTCTTTAATCAGAAACTAAAGAACTGAGAGAGTCGCTTTTGTATGAAGTTTTGATTTAAAGTCATCATGATGCAATATTCTCAAGAATCTCAAAGAATTTCTCAAAGTTGCAAAAGGTTTTTGAGAAAAATGTTTCAATTCTTTGATTTTGAAGTTGCTTTAGGACCAGATGTGTTCTATGAGTGAAAAACGTTTCGACATTGCCTGATCCTCAGGAAATTTTCAACGATTTTTATTAGAACGTTGCTTGCATTTTGTGCTGTGCTCATGCCAGGGGCAGTTTACAAGTTTTTTCACAGTTATTTACAGTTATTTTCTCAGAAACCACTCAAATTAGGGACTGACTTTTGAATTAAGTTTGTAGCCGTTTTATAATTGACAAAATGTAGATTTCCAGTCATTGAATGTCGTTGAATTTTGTAGTTGCTTATCCTGGCGTAAGTTTGGTATTTATTTTGGCGGGGCAAAGTGCATTCCATTTGTGGAAAAAATTTCGATTTTCAGCCATCTTCAGACAATTTTTGAGAAGCTTCCGAATGCGCTTTTAATTGTTCCGATTTTGCTCCCCTAAAAAACATTACAATAACTGCCACTTTGTTTACATTTTATTCATGCACATCCATAGATGGAAGTACTAGTTAATTTCTCAAACAAACATTTATTACAAATACATATTTAACAAATTAATCATTTTTATAAATGTTTTGTTGAAATTAATATATTAGATAAAAGCGGTTTTTTAAATACCAATTTAAAAAACCAAACAGGGCTGAAAGCCAAAAATGTATTTGAAAATGGTATCAGTAGACATTGATTTTTCCATTATGCGTTGATCTGTTTCCCGTTTTTTTGATTAAATGCATCCAGCCTTCGTTAAAAGGCATTTATTTACAACGTCCTTAACATGCAAACGCTCTTTGGGGTGGTGTGATTAAGTCGCTTGGAAAATATTCATCTTTGCTTTTAGGGATTTAATGAGCTTAGTGCAATGGAAATATACCGAGGAATTAAGTGAAGTTTTCTTAATTGCTTCATCCTATCCGGAATATTTAACGAAGCGCCCAAACCCATTCCATATTAATTCTTTCAGTTACCACCCTCTAACAATATTACAAATACACCATATAAAGCAAAACCGTGTATCCTGACCCCATCCCCTTTCGAGCAACCTCATCCCCCGCACATATCGGCAATTAAAAAAGCGCTCACGTGCACACACATTAGTATACAAATTAAACGTGATAAATTCGGGCATTTTTCAAAGGGCTTGAACGGCCAGAGGTTCAGCTTTCCCTATATTCTTAATTATCCCTTGGAAACCTTTTTTCTGCATATGTGCTGGAAATGGAGAAATGGACTTGAATATCAATTTTTAGGTAGTATGCCGTAAGACTCGCTAATCCTTCATGTGAGACATTCGACGTAAATGTATGACAAAAACAGATTATATCACTACGTTCCTGAAGTGTAGCTGAAGAGGATACACACACACAGTGTGCAATGAAAATAATCAAGATATTGATGGAGCTGGAAGAAATTTAATATTGCAGTAACAATTTCCAGCCAAGTCAATTAGAGAGCAGAATATGTAAAACGGAACAATAAGAAAACTAAACAAAAACACTATCTAGGGTGAGCACCGTCACAAACTTATCCCTTTGAATATGCATAACGGAATCCGGCAAGTCGAAACTGTTCAAGTTCGGTGTAGGGCTTAACTAAAGAGCCATTATTAGGATTATTATATTGTTTTAATGGGCGAAAAGAATCGTGGCCGCGGGTATTTGCCACTGGATTTAAACGCTGGCTTTATATCTACAGTCCAAAGTTATGTCTTGTCTTAATGGCCATTTCTGGAACTCCTGTTTTGCATGTTTGTACGTAGATTTTCATAAATAAGTCGAAACGCTTATAGCGCTAAGATATCCCAGTTCGACTTTTGTTCCATATTAAGTTCGAAATTTACACTGTAATGCGGTGGAAACGAAACAATCAGGCTCAGGACATAAAGAAATTATTTACATTTGTTTGCCTTGCATAGAAGTTACAATGAATATAGCGACTATTATTAAAAGTTTTAATTTTTTTGATAGTTTATTTTTAGTAACACCGAGAAAGTGACTTTTTTAGAACGAATCAGAGTTCAAGAAGCGAGACCATTTTTAACAAAGTCCTTACGGAAGGTAAAACCAATAATTCAAATAATTAAAAGAGATAATATACAAAAATACTGTGATAATGTTGCTTTAAACAATTAATTGAAACACGATGACTATAGCAGCGCAAAAAATAATTCAAGTGGCATAATTGAAGAAAAAACACAAAACGGCAGTAACTTGGATAATGAGATGGCTGAAAGTGAATACAGTTTGGAAAGAAACTACGTTAGATGAAAGAGGTGAAAACGATGGAAATTACAACTATGAGAAAGAAGGATAATTTTGCACAACCCCTTATATCGATTTTCTCTTCTCTCTATCGAAAATTATCTATGAAGAGCTTCAAACTGCGCTCTAGATCGTGAAACTCGGACCAAGAGCAGAAAAGTTATTGTTGCAAGACCAAAAGTTGATTTTTTCAGATCACCCTGTAAATAGAAGTGATGGCCAAAAAAATCAAAAACCGTTCTGAGATGTTTGGTTTATCTCTAAACTTATGGTATCGGGAACCAAAAAATACACTTTTTCGTGCAACTAGAAGCATGCCAAACTTTGAAAAATTTTGCAATTTTTTATTTGCAACCCTGTAGAAAATTGATCTGAAATGCGTAGCTTTTATTAAAACACTTGACAAAAAAACAAATGCTTGATGCGGCTTGATAACGCTTAAAACAGAAAGCGAATCGCTCTAAGCGATCAGGATTTATCCACTACCAAAGTTGAGACAAATTTGGCTGTGTAACGCTTATTTTGTCGTGCTGTTTATTTGGGAAGTAAAGGCGAAAAGGAAAAATAAATTTAGTTAAAAAATACAGGAAGGAAAAAATATCATAAATCTCTTGTAGATTATTTTCACACCAAACTTTTTTTGCAAAATTTAGCATTACTTTCAAATTGCCAGCTAAAGCTTGAGCTTTGAAACAGTAAAATTACGTTCTTCACATGCAGTTCTCAAAACATATTCTTTGCACGTACAAAATTCGCCGCTGGTTGTAAACTCGCCAAAACTTATTAATCCTGGACAAACCAGTTACCCGAATAAGTCCTAAAGTAACCTGTCAATTCTCGGTGGCTTATTCATAATGAACCTGAGGGAAAACAAGGGAAAATACCGAAAACCTCCCCGACTGTGTATCTTATAATCAACACCTGATTATTTATTCATTAATTAATCTATCTATATAGCGCCCTGTATTACCTGAGTTTACCGAAGTTCACCCTCCGATTCGCACCTCCAACGTTCGGTTCACTTTGTCAATTTATGTGTTGCGGCTTTTGGGATAACGCCTTAAAATACCGGTTTAATTTCGATAATAACTTGCCGGTTTACACTTAATTTCGTGAAAAAATTAAACAATTCGCCGATGTCAACTTTTTTCTAATGAGAAATTTCCGGTTCAATCCTAATGCAATCCATACAAACTTACACCCAATTTGATGTGTCGCTATTACGGGCTATGCAGTGTGTTCAGAAAAGAGCTAAAATTCCAGCTGATATATTTTTTTCTAAATATTTCCTGATGTTTGGACGAAAGTTATAAAATTAATTGTTTAACGGTTTAGGAAATATTGTTAAATAAAAAAACACAAACACAATTCACTGTGTCTGAATTAACATTTTCTTTTCGAAATACGTCCGAACGTTTGGAGTAACGTGAGAAAGTTTGGGGTTTAGCTGTTTACAACATATTGCGAAAGAAGCATCTTCGGAGTTCTTCCTGCCTAAAGTCCTCCTTTAATGTATGTTTAGAGAAACTTTTTATATAATTTTAAAATCGAGAATCGTCTTAGAAAATATTTCATATACATTTACAACAACAACCCTCCAAACACCCTGGATATTTATAATAAATAATTCTTAGTGTCGTTGCTTTTCTGACGCAAACCTTCAGACAATACTCAGTGCACTAAAAAAAGCTGCGTTTTCCATAAGAGAATCATAAATGCATCTTCATACCCTACCAGAAATATTAAGTACAAATAAATCTGTTTCCAATTATGTACAAGTTGTTTTTGCGATCAAACGCAATTCATATGATGAAGATGCGTTAAGAGAATTTACGTTTAAATTTGAACTGCCCCTGGAAAACTGTTCAATATTTGTGCCCAAATCATTATTGTTTCAGAATTTTCCACTGTGCCACAATAAAAATGCTCCCTGTCCTTAAAATAAGAGTTGAAATGTTAATGGTAAAGTTTGAACACGGCATAGCGATAAATAAAAGTTAGTTTTCCTCTCGCGACAGTGCGGACGACACCTTGATTTAATCTTCTTTAATTAAATCACTCTTAATAATCCTTAAAAGTTGACTTAGCAGAAGGGTTTATGGGAAAAATACATAAATAATTTAACCGTAATGGTTTATAAATTAGTAGCACGGTTTTACTCTGACATCGACTACATATTTGCTTTAATGTTACTCTCATTGGAAATAAATTCAGTTTTTATCTATATGCTCAACAATTCAGTCATTTTGGGACTGAATTTGCGTAATAACATGCAGCCTTTCGTTCTAAATAGATCAATCTCCAGATGGACTAACCAATATGATCAGATGAAATTTTAGCAAAAACACAAATCTCAGATTATACAATTTTAAAAGTAAAACATTCGGAAGTGACCAGAAAACATCATCAAAAAAAACCGAGCAATGAGATCGGTATCTGATGATTTACATCGCGACCCTTGCCACAACTCACAAATACAAATTTAATGGCGTTTTCTCGTAATATCGGAGCGGACACAACCCATTTTCCATAACCATTAGACGAAGAACAAATACAATAAATATCAGAAAAAACGCGATAAAATTCCGATTTTCGACGGGCTGCTCAAACACGAGCTCGGTTAATTTTTAATTTAAAATGGTCGCCGAATTTTTATCGGCAAAGACCAAACGAGAGTGGCCTGGATTTGTTACGGACGTTCGGTTCTATTTGGTGAATATTTTAGGGTGAATCGGAAATGTCCGCTGTGGTCCAAAGCATGCTTACCTGCAATAGATTAGCTCCTTGTTGCTTTCGAAGGCTCCATAAGGAGGACACCTGGGAGGCAACTGCACCACTAGAACACCATTTGGTCCAGCCAAGGCTAATAATGTCCCACTTTCATTGACCGTTAGTGAATCGGGGGAGAATAGAGGTGGATGAAGCGTCAGCAATTTCTGCAAATTAAAAAACTCAACGTGAATGGCAAAAAAATCCGCTGAGGACTTGACTAATAAGTAAAATGCAGA
The DNA here is from genome assembly GCF_020466585.1 of Dendroctonus ponderosae. Lineage (NCBI taxonomy): Eukaryota > Metazoa > Arthropoda > Insecta > Coleoptera > Curculionidae > Dendroctonus > Dendroctonus ponderosae. Next base: position 39,326 of record NW_026018805.1, read on the forward strand.
ATTATCCAATCAATATTCTTTACACTCTCCGTCCGGATGAAAATCGCTTCGACTTCCTCAAGTTCCCACGAAAAAGAGGGGCGAGTGTTTTTTTCCACTTAAGAAATGGGTCAGTTTCGGGAAGGGTTGAGGTCACGAGTTCCCCGGGGTGCGAATGACCATCGCTTAGAAGGGAGCAAGTTTCAACAGGTATAGTGGCGCGTGCCGCATCTGTCGAAGGGTTATCGAAAAGGGTGAAATAATGGATAGTTTGAGCCGGTTTGAGGGCTGAGAAAGCATGCGGTTATAAACTATGGAACCGAAGAGATTGAATTTAAACCAAAATGTCATGTAGTGGTTTCGAACTGCTGGAAAAGTGAAATGCACTGACATTTTCATGTTTCCGATAAACCTATGCGGAATGATGCAATAAAACCACGTATCGTTAAAGATCTTTTATTTTTGGTATTTTTGGATCGGTGAATCGGCTGACATTTGCCGATTATATTAGGCGGAATGGATTTTCATATAAAAATGGCTTTGTGCTGATTAATCTGAACAGTGGCAGTGACTAGACTTTACCCAGCTTGGATGAAATAAACTTAAAATCTGTTTAAGTTTCTCCTTTAATCCTCTTAAATTCCATTGCACTAAGCTCATTAAAAACAAAGATGAATATAAGCAACCACAAAATTCAAACGCAAATTTAAAATAGCCTGAAGATGCCTGGAAATCGACATTTTGTCAATTATAAAACTGCTACAAAATTCATACAAAAGTCAGTCCTTAACTTGAGTGGTTTCTGAAGAAATAACTGTAAGTAACTGTGAAAAAACTTGTAAACTGCGCCCAGCATGAGTACAGCACAAAATGCAAGCAACGTTCTAACCAAATTCATTTAAAATTCCCTGAGGATCAGGCAATGTCAAAACGTTTTTCACTCATAGAATTTGCGAGAAAATAGATACCAAATTTGAAAAAAAATGGGAAATAGACTGAAAATAGAAACTTGTGCCACTTATAAAACGGAGTATTTCCTACAAAATTGACCGAAAACTGAATCCCAACCTTGACTGGGAATTTTTCTCAGGAAACAATTGAATAAACTGCGACTTGCATAGAAGAGAAGCGCAAAATTGAAGCAAATTTCTAAAAAAATTGATGACATTTTCTTGAGGCTTATTCAAAGTTGAAAATATTTTCCACTTACAGAACACACCTTGTCTTATCAAATTTATACAATGGTGAGTCTGTAGCTTCGCAAGTTCATCAGTTAATACATTTTTAACTACTGCCTCCTGAAATATCCGCAAAAACCAATTGCAACTAAAAAATTCTTGAATATTGCATTATGATGACTTATAATAAAAAAAAACTTTTGGCACTTGTAGAACAAGCTTTGCCCTCCCAAATTTATACAAAAGCGACTTTCTCAGTTCTTTAGTTTCTGTCGTAAACGCAATTTTACAAAATTATCACAAATGTCCTAAGTGTGATTGAAAATTGGAATTTTGTTCACCCACAGAAGGAATTTTGCCTACAAAATGCATCCATAGTTGACGTTCTCACTTCACAAGATACAGATTTTGAAAAATTCTTGAAAATTGCTTGATTATGACTGACAATTCAAACGTTTTTCACTTATAGAGCAGACTCTGCCCTACAAATGTGATGCAAACAATATTTTTTTAATTTGCAAGTTTTTGTGTAAACAAATGTGAAACTACGACTTGATTAAATATCCGCAAAAGCCTCTGCCAACTTAAAAATTCTTGAAAATGTCCGAATTATGAAAATAAAAAGTTTTGGTACCAGTAGAACAGTTTTGGCCCTACAAATTACACATAAATGCAACGTTTTTAGTTTGTTAGCTTTGGAACAAATAAATGCCAAACTTCAGCCTGCAAAAACCACCTCATCAATCAAATGCCAGTTTATAAAATTGGAAAAAATTGACTTTCTCAGTTCGCAGGTTGCAGAAGAAATTAATGCTAAAATCCGGCCTGCAAAAACCCTCTCGAAAACAAGACCCTATTTTAAAAAATTGCTGAGAATTATCTGATAATTAAGCTGAAAGTTGAAACGTTTCAACTTAAAGCAGACTTTGTTCTACAGACGTGATTCAAAAGTGATTTTCCAAATCTGCTATGCTTTCCAAAGCTCTTATGTAAATAAATGTGCCGATCTGCTTGAAAATCCGCAAAAACAAGTTACAATTTTAAAAAATTCTTGAACACTTTCTTATGATGACTGAAAATCAAAACTCATAGAACAGACATTTTTTAATAATAAAATACATACAAAATTTACCCTTTCACTTCGACTATTAGAATACTCGAATATTCGAACATTGGATTATTCGAGTATTCGAATATTCGTTTAGATATTCGACTATTCGAATAAACCACTAAACGAGTATTCGAATTTCAAATTTAAAAAAATTCCGAGCACTAATTTCTAAGTCTTCTATCGATATGTATTTTTCTGCAAGTTCTTTGGGCTTTTCTTAAAGTATTTATACGGAAAAGAACGGCCATTCTTGCATTTATCTGACAATGGAAAACTGTTGAATTCAATAATGTGGCATAAAACTTATGCTTGATGGTAATTAATCGGCTTGATGTACTTTGATAAATTTGAATCCATTTTTTATTCATTCGCCATAATTATTTCCTTTCATATTAATCACCGGAGGCATTAGGGGCTCATTTTACGCGATGGAAAAATCTAAGAAAACCGAACTTATTTATTGCAAAAATTGATAAATATCCCAATTAAGGGAAAAACCCGTGCTCCTTTTAATATCGGTGCATAAAAAATAGCGATTTAATCCCCTTTATAGCGAAAAATTGCTAATTTAAATCGAACGAACCGACTCGCGACCGAGGAAACGCAGTATAAATTATCGAAATTATTATATTAAAAAATCCATCCAAGAAAATTTAACTGTACGCGCCCGCAAGCCATTTTTCGCATTAAAAAAACCGTTCGAAAGATTAAAGTAGGACCTGCTCTGGTAATTGCCGATTATAGATAGTATGCGAAGAAATTCGCTGCTGTATTTCGAGAATTCGCAAATGCTTCGGGACATGCCACTGGGAAGCATTTAAGAAATATGAGCTAAATGGCATTTTCAAAATTACAAACTGGTGACTGCATTACCGAGTAATAATTCACTGCGGAGCACAATGGAAAACATTAAAATTAGCCATAACTCCGCTTAGCAGGACGCGACGACGATAATCTTGAGATATTCCTGAATGGGATAACTTCCAGATAACCATCCTGATGCGAAAATTCGAATAGAACTCTAGTAATAATTGCTTCCTGCATGTCACCTCAAGATTTCAACAAAAGACGGCAGGACGGGAATTGAGGCGATATTTCATTTCTGCTGAAAACCCGAGCGGGCTAATAGAGCGACGTTTGCAAATCCGTATCCTGAGGAAGTCCTTCTTCGAGCTAATGTCTACAGTTATAGTTCACGGATCGTGGCTATGGTTCCACGATGGAACTTCGAGTTCTGGGAGTTTCAATGGACAATGCCGTTGAAGGTTCTAAATTGCCTAAATGTTTGAGTCAGGAGAGTCGTAAACAAACTTGTTTTCAAGCCAGATACATTCTCGATCGACAAAAAGATTGTTGAATGTTCATACCCAATTTTCGCAAAATTGAACCATCGATTTTTTGCTCAATTAAACACCAAAATCATTCTATTTCAACTTTAATTGCTCCAAAAAAAGTTCCTAATAGTTTATCTACATTATTGTACACAATTTTCAAAGCATTCAAAATTTAACTCCCAATTTGACTTCAGCGCCAGCTGTTTTTAAATTCTTCCTAAGCTATTTTCGATTGAATTTCATGCAGGTCTCTCTGCTACTTTAAAGCTTTCAGATTTTTTTGCTTTGCCTTGCACTGTTTGACAGGAAATTTCGTTTAAACTTCATGATCTTGATATCACAGCCTATATTTTGTGCGTGTTGATTTCTTCCGCATATCTGAACGGCACTGAAAATTAAATAACCCATTCATCAAGTGAAACATCACTTGGGAAACGTTGAAAGTTTTCACACAAAAGGCGAATTTTTAACGTGTTTTTCTCTAACAAAGAGCAAATTTTGTTATATTACTCAAAAACGAACAAGATATTCCATCGTTTCAAATATGACCACTTTTTCGCTTATACCTTTGGGACAAATTGAGCTATCGCGCCCATTTATTCACCACTAAATTGCCATTAGAAATATTTGCAGTTTTCACACAAAAAGACAAATTTCAAGGTGTGTTTTTTATTTACGCGGTTTGAGAAAAATTGGTTTATCCGCTAAGAAATTGCGCCGGTTTTTTGGTCATATTTCACGAACTATTAGAGAAAAAGCTTTCGTCTTTGCACGACTCGATGAGGTAAAAAAAATCAGTCGCCATAGGAAAGTGCAGTTAGTAAATAGTGACAGTTTCCCCACAAAAAGAATCGGCTATCAGCGTTCCAAACATAACGCCACTTTTTTGCAACAAACAAAATGAGAGAATTGGCATTTTTCGAACAAAAATCGAATGTCGAACCTCTTTCTTAGTTTAACGCGGTTGGAGGGTTTTTTGAAAAAATCCTTCATTGCAAAATGATAAATTTCATGCGAGGCCTGACTCTATATATAAAAAAAAATATATCAGTCGTTTAAAAACGCTTTAAGCCGAAAGCCGGCATCTTCCTGCATTTACTTCTTCTGCTGTTTTCAAGCTTCAAACATTTCAGTTTCAATCAAGCTTCCACAGTTGGAAACACATACATACTGGCACAAACTTGATGAAATTCCTTGATATTCATAAAATCCAAGAGCACCTGCACTTTTCCATAGACGACAATAAATAACACATTGGAACTCATCTTGATCACTCTTTGTCTATCCATGGGCCGATTTTCCGCTTGAAAAATCGTCAATTTACGTTCTGGCAAATGCCTTACAATTTTGCTGATTTATTTGTCTAAGGTTGCGCCCCGAACTGCATAGCAGGGACAATCAAGTCACGTTTCTCGTCTGCATTGGATAAAGTCAAAGACGATAACAGTTCACAGGTGGCCCTTTCAGTTTCCGTTAATTACTAATTAGGCGTTTCAGTCTGCAAAATGAACCCGCATGTAGTGCGCCGAGGTCCACTTATGCCTTTCTTACCTCTTGTATGTTAATAATAATGACATAATTAACAGTTCTGGGTAATAATGTGGCCACTTCTCGGCACACAAAGGTTCGGGTCCCAATTTTTCTCTTGTATGGCTCATTTGCAATGCGTGTTATATTTGAGTGCTGCACATTATTGAATTGAGTTTATGGTACAATTAAACGGGGCCTCAACAGCTGGGATAATCTAATTTTTGTCGAATATGAACCGCAAGTAGACGGCTTTCAGTGGCAGCAGAAATAAGATTCTTTTGAACTATGATACACATACAGATCCATAATTCGTCAGATGATGATGAGGGTTTTATTATAAAAAGAGGCGATTTCCTTCGGAGGGTTGGATTTCCTATAATTGAAACAATAACGGGAATTGAAGAGGCATTATACAAACCGCGGGGAAATCCCCCATTAATTCGAAATAAGAAAAACCGCTCCGCGCTTTCGAATCTGTGTTTGAACGGGCCAATTTGGAAAATCATTCAATTTTCCGGCCGAACGACGATTCCGACTATAAAAACTACAAACTGAAACGTCTTACCTCCCAGTGGCGTATCCCAGCCATTCACCACCAATAAGAAATGTTAGCTAATTTTATAGTCAAAATCATCATAAAACTTAAGTCTATTTTCTAAAGTCTGTTTGAGTCCAAATGGTTTTGTTGGGGAAATGATGTGCACTTTTGGTGCAAATTACTTATTTTGTCAATTTCACGATTGCTTAGTTCATTTGCATGAAACTCAATGTATGGCCTATTTTCCTAATAATCCATTTGTTCAGATTCAGAAGACAAAAATTGTACATTTTTGGAAGATACTCAAGTTTTGGCGATTTATTTTAACTCTGGCATAATTACCAAGTCCGGCTTGATTGCAAAATTAGACCATTTCAGTTGAAATGTACACCAAATTTGGTTTAATTTATCATAAAAAGAGAGTTTTAAAAACAATATACTATCATTTTAATCGAACTCAATTGAGTGAATCCAATTTTTCTCAAATGCAAATTTTACACTTTCTTCGTTAACAATCAAGTAAACTCTTTACTTTAATTGGCCATATTATAATGACGGAGCTCAAAATGCAAACTAAGACAATTTTCTAGTTTCTTTTTAAAACTATTGTTTAAATTCAATAGAGGCACTTTTGGGAAACATTTTTTAAATCATCAAATTTATCAGATTTTCTTAAACACTTTATTCATAAGAAAAAGTTGGTCTTTGCCAAGTGCTCAAAACTGGCGAGTTTTTCGTGCTTTTAGGTCGACGTGTAAAAAGATTCTTCCTGACGTTTCGTCAGTATGAGTTGCTTGCATCTTCAGAGGTGTTAAAGCCACGTATGGCAGTTTCATTTTAGCTATAATTGTTTCCCAATGTCCTGAAATACCACCAAAAGCTGAATTTGCCAGGATCTTTTGCATGTGAATGAATCTTTTATAATATACTACGTTCTTCATTGAGTGAAGAAACAAAAATTGAAAAAATAAAAACAAGTTGGCTTAAAAAAAACTCACATTGCAGCACTAAAGTACAGTTGCATAATTCGAACACTCTGTACAGTAAGAATATTTTGTTCCTAAAAGAATCAATGGTTTTGAAAACCTTAGAGAATGTTAATAAAGGACTAAGGAACATTTTTCCGTAAAAACGCCCTAACCAATATGAATAAAAATAAAATACATATTTTCGTTTTACGGTATTGAACTTCATGTTATTGTAGATTCTACGCCTGTGGCTCCATGGCGGAGTTGAAGCTAATTTTAATGTATTTAATGCAAAATATCGGCAACAGCGGCGCCCGTAAATCACCGTTTTTATGAGCCATTTGGGCCGAATATTAATCGGCTGCCAGAGAAACTGCGGAAAAATTCTTAATATGTCTTGAATGGGGATAATGCTCCGAATTTCCGTTTCAAACTTTTTATCGTCAAGCAACCGATATTTAATCATTATATTCCATTATTTTTATGATGGCTTTTATTAGGCGGAAGCAAAAAGCAGATTTTCCTTTGCCAAAGAAACAACTGAACATTTAGTAACTTTGAGGCACGAGTTTTCGCCAATATTAATCAAACAAACCCATTCGAACGCAACTCGACTCACACAATCAAAACAATCATTCAGCGTCGCGCAAACAAATCGAGTACTGCTTGAATCGAAAACACTTGAACTTAAAACCGAATCATTAACGGAACAATTGGAAATCGTAGAGAAACAATTAGAAATCGGCGAGAAACAATTGCAGCGCGACAAAGTGAAACAGCGTCGCGCAATCAGCCGGTAACAAATGAAAATCAACAATAATAATTTTGCGATGGCGTTTTCTTTAATTAAAATGGCGCTGCGAGAGAATTAAAACAGGTGAATAGATTGGAAGAGGTGGTGAACGGATTGTTTATATTAATAAACGCAGTTGGAAAGAAAACTTCCGTTTACGATTCTGTTGTGGAAGACACGCAGGAGAAAATAGAAGAGATGAGAACAACTACTTATCAATAATGGAAAGCTTCTGCAAAAAAATTCAAGAACAGAAGAAAAAACAACATTTCGTTCAGTCAAAAAATTTAAAGTTGCAATATTTTTCTCTATAATTCTTCGCGGTCTTGTACACAAATGGATCATCCTGTACAACGAACACACTAAATTATAAAAGTATTATTTCACTATTATGCCCACTTAACCGCATTGAGGCCGAATTACGTCAGAATATCAGTTTTCTCCGGGGAGGAGCTGAGAAAAATTGATAACATTTGACTTTCTCTATTGTATATCGCCAAATAAAGAAACCCGAACACAATAATATATTTTTCTTGGATTAAGCCGACCGCAGAAGACTTACGCTATTTCGGTCATTTACAATACATCAAGTCAACGATGTGCGACCTCTGGTGGAGTTGTTGTTTTGGAAAACTCTCTTGCTTTCATGCACTCAAAAATTTCCTTCATCTGCTGTTTAACAACATTCTGCATTACTACTGATCCAATTTTGAGTCGGTAAAACAATAATGAATTTTTGCACAATTACTAACTTTGTGACTATTAATTGGCTTTAAAAACTCTCGCTCTGTGAAGACGTTGCATTGGCTCACCCAATAAAGTCCTGCCTAGATATAAATTGACCACATCTATAAAGCCAGTATTTATTTATTTTTGCTGTTAATCCCCAGAGTCTGTGACATATCGTTTCTCCTTTGCTACTTAATTAAAGAATCCATTTAGGGTACCGGGCAAATGACCAATTTCGTCTTGAAATGGTCGAAAATATCTGCAATCCCTATCTGTAGCTGAGGCGTTTTCTACTATAAGCTTTAAACTTTGATATTGATAATTAATTAACGACGAATTAAACTATCTTCGATTTTGGACTTAGGCGCTCATGTGGCGGACTTTCACTCAATTTTTCTCTGCCTTTAGCTGGCTACAGACGCCGATAGCATATTTATACCGATCTGAACCGAAATGAAGACATATAGAAACAGGGGGTGGAATCCTAACCGAATAACATAGAAAAATTGAACGAATTCCGTCAGAAGCCTCGACGGTCATTTTTTAGAATTCTCCTTTGAGAATGCCCGAGATGAATGCGATGGCGTGCAGGAAACTGGATGGATTGATCGCGCGACGTAATGAAAATTGAGGCAATTTTTCATGGACAATGCAAAGACATGTTTAGAATTGTTGTGTGTTCGGGGGTTTTCAATTAAGTTAAGATATCGGAACATGCAATAGAAATAGGGAAGGAACTGGACTGGACCTTTGCAGGGTGGAAATCTATTAATCGAAAATACTTCTATCACTAAAGCTGTATGATTATTGATATTAGTGATGAGCTTCGGGAAAGTGACAAAAAATTTGAACAAAACATTTAAGGCTTTTGCAGACAATCATTTGCTTTGCAACAAAGAAATAATTAATTTTTTGTGATATAAAGCCGCGTTCAGACAAACAAACCGAGTCTCGTAACGAAAATGAGATTCCCGGAGCTATTTGCTGCTAAATCGTGGTTTAGGTATCAATATTTCATAACTCCACATGCAAAATTGTCGCTAAAGGCATAATAATTGTGTTTTTCGCAAAAGTTTGAACATCTTTTCTAACGTCGTCCATTGATTTAGGTTATCTTTCGGGAAATTCAACACAATGCGGTGTTGCCATGTATTTTTGAGTTGTAGTCATTTCGGTTAGTTTGAGTTTTGAGTTTGTTTGTTTGTGTTACCATGGTTGAAGTGATTTTTTTAATAAAACAAAAAACAAAAAGTAAAAATTAATAACCTGAAAAGGATCTAAATAATCTAAACCGACCCAAATTGAATGAATCTACATTCTAGGTATCCAACAATTTTCATTAACTTGAAACGCTTTGCGCAGTTTGCCAACACCGCTAGAAATTTAGCAAGAAAATGGTGATTTTCCTCAAACTTTGTGAGCGTTTTCTGGCTTAATTTACAGACCATTCAGAATTTTTTTCGATGAAACTGCTTAACTCTAAATGTCTTTAAAGTAAAACAAGAAAAAACAAAAAATTCGGAGAGACTCAAACGACAGGATCACCAGATTAATTGGATAATGCCAAATTGTGCAGCACAATTCTCGTTTATTTCTCATTTGAACGTGTTTAGTTAGTGTCTTCACTGTAGTCTTCACTTCACTGTAGTTTAGTGTCTTCACTTAAATTTTCCTTATTTTTCGTTTTTACTTTTAATCATTTTTTTCTGCATTAAAAATCAGCTGTGTCCCTTTTAAATCGGCAATTTCTCCCATCTTGATCTGAGTTTGTTTGTCTTGTCTAAGTGAAAGCTCTTGTTAGTTGACTCAAGCCTAATGGAAGTGACGTCATTACTGAAGAGGCCATATTGAAAATTACGCAGGTCTGAGATTAGTTCAAACGATTTTCTTCCAGATCAGTAGAGATTTAGGAAAGTAAAATAAATTTAGAAAAAAAAAACACTTTTGCCAATGTTTTCTAGAGGTTGTATTGTAACTGATACTTAAATAACAAAAAGACTTGTAAATAATTCCGTGGTTGCAAGATTGAGCGTTTTTTCCCGGTGATTTGACAAGATTTTTGCGGTTGAACCAAATATTTTTGTTAAAGCAAGGTTTAAGAGAATTTTTACATTACAATTTTGATTTTAAATTGTCCATCAAGTTAAACACTCGTCATTAGTATGTTCAGACATATTTCTCTATAAAATACCAATAAACGTTTTCGAGAGAAGTCCATAACAAGGTATTTAAATTACTTGAAGTTGCAAAAGTGTGAAGTTAAGTTTGGCGGATGAAAACAATATTTTTTGGAAGATAATTACTTTCTTCTGTTTCTTTAACAATTTGCCTCAATTATACAGTACTTGGAGTTACTGTGACTGTTAAATTGTGTTATTTCCCTGGTGATAAATCTGCGGTCCCATGAAAAAAATGAAGAACTAGTCGGAATTCTAAGCCACGATGGTAAAAATGTGAGAAAAATGATCCGTTAGTCACTCTCACTTTAAAAAATGGCAATAACACAGACTCAAAGAGCCAACGTATCGAGAAATTGCACTGATAACTTGGAAAAATTCCCAAAAACTGCCAAAAATCGCTTAGAAATAAAATAAAAAAATATTAATTTAAAACGTGCTTCCGACAGTGTTCGTGGATCATCCGCAAATTGATAAGGTACGACGTTCGGTGAGTTCGTGTGAACGCGGCTTAGATAGATAATATAAATTTCTAAAGAGTCTGGCTACTTCCATTTGGAGAATTTACCTTTGTATCCTTTAATTTCCAGTAGCGTTTTGTCAAATTAATCACTCTAATTAAATTACTTTTTGAATTATTCAGTTGTTAAAAGCATTCGGTCCCACCTTAAAACGTACTCTTCTGACCTGCTCGTGTAATGTTTTTTATTTAAAATAGTATTTTTCCAAAAATGTATACGCCTAAAAATCAATTTATAGCATTTTGAAAATCCACTGCATTTCTAGTCATTTGATATCAAGTAAACGTTTTTAAGTCACTTAGGGGCGTTAAGCCGTGTGAGGACCATCTTCAACCGTTGAAAAGTGCATCACCCCTGATCGAACGCAATTGCGACCATAACGTGAAACAACTCAACAATTGCAAAAAACTGATGAAAACAATTGTAACGCTAAACTATGAAAATGTTGCCAGCTGAAGCAATGATTTAAGCCTGAACCGTTTCGCTGCGAATCGGAGGCAAAGTTATTTAATTACCCTTGAAACTAAACACAAATTTCTTCACCTCCAAGTGAACATTAATAAGGTCCCATTGTCTACATAAAAATCACCCCTTTTCAAGACGAGCGCCATTAGACGGTATCAAAGTAAAAAATTACAAAAATGGCCGAACACCGATACCAAGTAAATTTAATCAGCAGTGCTTAATGCCCTCATCCATCGCCGCCATTTTTATCTATTTATCTTCGCATTAAAGGCATCACAACAGGGACGGCGAATCTATAGATTCCGAAAAAATCACCACCATTTCAACCATTATTTTTTAGCTAGAAAAGTTCTAAAGGTTGTCGATGTTGAATGGAATCAATTTTTTTAATGCGTACTTAGGACAAGGCCCGGGAACGTTTGGCTGCAAAAACAATTCAAACTAATCGACGTACGCCCATGTCCTTTCAAAAAGGGTTACATCCTTCGCCTTTTTCTAATCGTCCCGGCCGTCGTTTGTTTTTCTTAATCGGCGATCGTCATTCATTTGTCTTTGGCTCGTGCTTTTTTCTCGCCGTGCCGGTTTTTATCCCCCCTGTCATATTTCTTTCAAACGGCCGAGATAAAGGGTTAAAGGATGTTGGGGTGTTTGTTTGCCCCCCTTACAACCCTCGTTACAAATTTAATAAGATTTGTCATTTCTGTATTACTTCCGTTTTTCTTTTATGAATCTACCATCATTTATACTGGTTCTTGCGAATGTAAACCGCGCAAATCCAAATGAAAATAATGCACTTTTTGCCTTATTTCTTGAACGTTACGAAACCAGTCGCTCGCTTATCAATACACAGATTAATTCACTCCCCTAAATTAATATTCCAAAATCGCAAAATCAAGAACCAATAAAGATGGAAATTTAATACCGAACGACACGGAATTTCGAATGGAAACTCGTTCTCCTTTATTAGTGGAAGGATTAAATCCATCAGATAATAAAGTAATCAGAGTTAATGTTCCATTAGGAAAATTGGATTCAAATATTGACAGAAATCTTAAATTCTAATTTTCTGATCCCGATCGTTCATTAGATTAGGGGTATTAATATAACTGGGTTTGGTTATGGGACACATTTTGGGACACCTGTTAATCCAGCTCACTCCAATCGGGTTCACACACCAGCAGTTTTTTTCAATCTACTAACATAAAATGTTTGATGACTTGAACTAGAGTCCTTGTGCCATCACAAATACTCACTTACCCTATTCACACAAGACACCGGAATTCTATTGCTGTTTTCGTTCAAATCAAGAACAATTTACCGGCGTTTTGCACTAATTGATGAGACAATATTAGCCTTCGATTGATTCTCAGAACACGCAATCGGGCCTGTCCGCCAGCCTACGACATCATTTCGTAATGACTTTCAATCTTTTGAAAATTAATCATCGGAACATGGCACTAATAACCCGGAACGACGGACCGGCATTATGGTTATATTGACATTTATCCGGTTCATTAGTTAAAACCCTATTTTTATGAACCTTTAATAACTCAGCTATTTACTTCGGAATTCGGTAAAACCTATTCATTAATCAGGGATTTATGTCCGCATTAAAAAATGTTCTATTAGAGTCTAGAATTCAGCAGAATAAGCGTCTAATCATTCAAGAAAAATGAAGCCTTAAGACACTCCACACTATTCTTGTTCTTTACATAGGCAACTTGACTGTTCATCCTTAGTGCGTCTCGAGTAGGTTTCCGTTTCATCTTTTCCTTGGACTTTATTATTATTGATCTTCCCTCTGGAGATTTGCCTCTGGCAATTCCGATGACCCTGTTCCTAGTCATTGTAGAGATGTGCTTATTCCAAGCGGTTTTCTTGGTTTTGCCCACTCTCTGATCTTTGAGACTTTGGATGCGTTTCTTATGACTTCACTTTGACTCTGTCTTGCAACAATTTACTTTATGTTTGCCGGGGAATTGCCATTGCCGGTAGTCTCCATCATCTTTCTGGGTCTCTCAGTGCTCGGTCTTGTCTCTGCAGTGTACTTTATGACTGGTCTTACAACTGTATTATAGATATGACTCTTAACATTCCTAGCGAGGTATTTATTCTTCCAAATAGTGTCACCCTGCTGTTCTGTTGGCTTTAATTACTTGTTAAATTTGCATGCACTTTGTCTTCTTCGTTCATATTCTCATGTTAAAATGTTCAGCTGTTGTATTGTATTTGTGTGACATTCTTTGAAGGTCCTCCTTGTCTTGATTCACCAGCACCCCACCATCCGCATCACATGAGTTGTTTATCTCCCATCTGGTAACCTCAAGGTATTTATTTTTCTTATGATTTCATCCGCGGTTATGGTGAAAAGTGTGGGACTTAGGGAGTCTCCTTGTCTTATACCTGTGTTTATTCATATTCAGAACGTTTTACATCAGTGTCATATCTATTCAACTGTATTTCCTAATATGATTTACCATCAATTATACCGGTTGAAAATGAAACAGGCCCAGTCTTGTCCTCCTAAGAGAATGTATGAAAAATCCGTCGGACATGTAAAATGCTAATTTTTGTACATTTTGATCTTAGAGTTTTACAACCCTCCAACACAACCAAGAGGGCATCTTCCCAAAGAAAGCAATCTTATTTGTAATTTTCTTATTAAAAAAGATGTTTATGTTTCGACCAATCAGTGTTTGTGAATTTTCGAACATACAATGATTCTATACACTAATTACAATTATATTTTACTTTTATTATTTTTATTATTATTTTATTTATTATTTTTATAAGGATGGTGACTCTAAAAATACCACAGTGGCGATATGGAAATTACATCCACACAATAGAGAGTTATTGAAGTCAATAAGGTCAAGCAGTAATAAAGTTAGAGATATTTTGACATATACGTTTGCGCAATTGAGTTTAAAAACAAGGGATTTCTTAATAGCGATAGTGCTAGGCGCTAATTGTGCAGCGATCCTGTACAGCTTTATTTCCACCTTAAACAGGCAGTTGACATTTCTAGCGGCCACTTGCAGGTTATTTCATTGCATGCTTAACCTTTGCACCCGTTTTTTGAACTTGAAGATTTTTGCTCAGCTTTTCGAGACAGTTTAATCCAATAATACAAATACACATAAGAGATAATTTTCCAAATTATCATGTACATAAATGGTACAAAATACGTTGTAATTTCGAAAAATGCCTGTAAAGTGTAAACTCTCCGCCTTGAGGTGCAAAAGTTACACCCTATTAATGACTTTAAATTCATCAAAAAAACCCGCTCAGTTTCCAATCACCCTGTATATGAAGTTTAAACATAAATAGTAAATTCTTTGTTACTTCCCTAGTTAACATTCTGTGGCCAAGATATAAATTCGTGAATTCCTCACATAATAACGTTGATCACCTAACATGAAATTACCGCGCCATACCCCCTTAAATCATCTTTTGCATTATATACGATGGCAACCAAAAATTACCACCTATTTGATGGCCATCCGTGCGGTACATACAATAAGGCCCGGTTTACAATAAAAACGCTCGGACATAAATCGCGCACGCGACAATTGCCGATGTGACATCGGTCTAATGACGTCATAAGTCATCCATTGTAGAGGTGGCAAATTATCACGTGACGGCGATATAAGGAATTTCGTTTAGGTTTAATAAAATATTGGGGGGTGTTTGTTAAGATGGTTAATAATGGGGATGGGTACGAGACCAGAATGCTCATGTGGCCCGGATAATGTTACGTTCTTGGACGGTTGATAAATTCGCCTAATTGAACTCGACGGCCGTGTCTTTTAAGCAGATCTACCGAAGCAATTAGATCATTTTCACTGGCTGGAAATACAGAAGTTTACGTAGCACACACTCAAATAAAATTTGCTGTTGTGGGTGTCTTGACCGGGGATTTTTATTTTGCCTAATTTAGAAAAAAAGCACACACACAACACAAAAATTGAAAAAAATGTAGCACTTGAAACTGAGTTATGAATACACTGAAATAACCTGCAAGAGGACGTTAGAAATGCCAACTCCAGTCAAACTTTTTCGATATCTTTAATGACGCTCCTTTAAATCAAGTAATAGATATTTACGTTCAACAAGATAACGCCCCTATCCACAACGTTCTTCGCATAAGAGAGTGAATATTAATTTTAAAAATAGCCGGATAAGAACACATGCCTTTAAGGCGGCCACCACGATTACCGGATCTAACACCTCCAGATTTTTTTTTTGGGAAATTGACAAAGAAGTCATTTTAACCCGAGAACAACTATAAAAACAACATCGTCCAAGGAATGTCTATTCTTTAAAAAAAAAACTAAAATTCCATATTTTTATATTGAAATATACAGGACGTCCCTTTAGAAAAAATGAGCATTGGTCTGAATTAAGCTGACTTCGCATATTTATTCTGAAAACGGCAGATTAATCAATAATCATTATAAAGAAACTTTTTTAACGTTAACTAAGAAAAAATTTAATTGTTCATTTTGAAATTGACAATTTTTTTCTTTCCTTTGTACCTCTGTAGCGAGTAAGACTTTTCAAATTTAGATTGCACCGTTTTACTACTTTTCTGAATGCCCCACAATTACTGAAAAACCTTAAAAAAGGGTCCAAAAATCGGTCAAACTGTACAGGGTAAAAAGTTATGGATTTAAAGGACGGAAACATTGGTAGTAGCGTAAGTAAATGAACAAAACGAATTTGCAACAAGTATGTTATTCGCAATGTAAAAAAATGACGTCTCAAAATTTCCATTTTCCAAATTCGATATTTTCAGAATAATGCCAAAAAAGTATAAAAAAATCCAGTTTCTAGATACCCAGCGAGGATCCAGACTGATTAAAAGAAACAATCCCTGCGCACTTTCATGGTTTATGGAGCATGTACAAACAGCATTGTCACTTTCACAAAATTCGATATAAGTAAACCAGTAAAACATTGACAAAAAAAATTCAATTACCAGTTAAGTTCCTTTATTGTGCCTATAAACTGCAGACGTATGCGATTTTCTTATCAAATTTTCCTTATTGCCTTACAAATCGCTTGTAACCAAACTTACACACTTTCCCAACAACTATTCGCGAATTTTCCCGTTCATTTTCTAAAGAAAGCGACACATTCATATGTAAATTTTCCGCGCTGAAAAATTCGCTCCCCTTGGAACTGTAAATCAAATCCCAAATAGACTGGGGGGGTTCGGAGCGGTGCTACTCTTTTGCGCAAAAGATGGCAGTGTTTATGTATTAATTTCGATACGGAAATCATGGAAATATATTTAGATTATCAGCAACGATATGCATGAAAATCGAAAGAGCCGAACGAGGCTTATCATCCCTATTCGAAATCCATCTGCAAGGAAGAGATCTGTCTGCCGAAAATCGTTAGCGGCGAAAAATCTGGGAAAATTTCTGCACCCAACGAAGCATGTGATTTCCAATCTGTTTAAAAACTTTATAATTGAATAATTTTTCAATAAAAACAAGCGAAGCGACGCGGCCTTTCCGCTTTTCTTTTTCCGAAGATTTTCATCTTACACGTCAACGAAACCGATGAAAATTGCCTTAGGGGAAATCTATTATCTTGTTAAGCGATTATTAATTTCTCATGTGTTTCTTCCCTTGAGGCACGAATTTGATTATTACATTCTTATACTGCTAATCAACAACTTTAACTGCGTTTGAATTGAATCAGAAAACGGATTGGAACTACTGAGGGCATAAGAATGGACCCAAAACTAAATCATGAAGTATAACACATTAATTATTCAAGCATTTAAGTCCATTCGCACATGTTAGAGCCACTAACTACATGAGATCAGGGGGTCAACTGGAACAAAACGAAAAAAAAAAAAACGTGATCCACCCTCACGATCCAGGGTCGAAACAATACCGAAAGCACCCGAATCCCGGAAATGAAGATATAAAAATCTTTAATGAATTCCGATTCTCAATTGTCCGCATGCAAATCGCCATTGTTACGATTCTTTCAATTGTTTTTCGCCTTGGTAATGCTGCCGTCTTTTGTCCCGCTGGCGTTAATCTTTTGTTTTTGCCGCCCCGATCGAAAATCGGAAACGCAGGCGGCCGCGGAATTTATAGAGTTAATTAACATCCAAGTGGCCTCTGAGACAAAAGCGCGCTTTTTGTTTTTTAAAAGGGATCTTTTGTACTTTAAAAAGGGATAAGTCTGGTATTTCGGAATCACAATGATCGTGAAGAGCATATTAAGCAATAAATTTTAACTAACCAACGTTTTTTTATTCGAATTGCAATTTCGGAGCTTAATTAAGTAGCAGGGCATTTTCTAATTTTATATTTAATTACGCAAGTCATAAGGCTGGTTTTGTTAATAATTTAGCATCTTAATGCAATCCGAGTATTTGAAAACATAACTTCGCAATTTTTCCTGTTGATTGCCGGCAAAAGCCGCCGAGCAACGTCAAGCTCGTCAGGTGCAGACTAATAAATTTCTAGGAAAATGTACCTGAAGAAAATCCGGTAAATTTCGCCTTATTTAAAGGAAAATTCGCAGCAAATTTTCCAAAGATTAAGTCAATTTGCTTACAAATCTAGGCTATAGAACGCAGGTGACGAAAGTGCACGGATTCTGTGAATGCAGCAATTTTTTTATACTGTGCTTATTTAATGGTGGCGTTTTGACGAAAATTAAGCGAAAGGTGTTTGCCAACGTATAAATCAGCAAAATAGTTTATTTTGCAACTGGCGTGGCAAATGGTTCGTTGAGGACGAGATGATGAAGCGAGAAAATGGCGATATAAAACAACCATTTCATTAATTTCGTCAAAAATAATTCACTAATAATTATTTTCGTTAACGAAACTTCAAGAGTAAGCAGCAGAAAAACCGTTCATAATTTATCTGTACACGATGGTTATTTTATAAATCATCTCAAGGCGCTAAAGAAGTTCAAGGCTGGATTCTTCCGAATGCACCCTCTGAATTATTGGACCTCAGGAAATGCAAACCTTCGCTTCACGTGACGGACGGCCGAAATTAACAAAACATATCAACTCAATAAGTCGCCTCTCGGAAACCCCGAAGCCATTTCCGAATCAGCCAAGAAGAAAACTAGAAACACTGGCAATAAGCTATATCAGGCGATCCCGGAGGAATGCAGAAAAATGACCAGGACTCCCAAGGGTTAACAGAAAAATACGGTGATAGTTTGGACAGAATATAATCAGTTTTGTTTGGTTTGCTTTCCGCTGATATGTTCGTGACATTAAAGGAAATAAGGACAAATGCATTTGCTGGAATCGATTTTTCGTTTGTCCCTACAGCTTACTAGTTGTACGCCATCAAATTTACTGATTGTGCATTTGTTTGTTTGCTTCTTTTCTAAAGTTTACTCGAATTGTTTATAAAATGAAGGTGTAGAAGACTCCTTAAAAGAAAATGAAGACATTTAATTTTTTTTAATTAGATTTATCCAAAGATCCAGTACGCATCTCCTTTCTTATTTCAAAAAAAAAGTTTGATGAAAACAATTTCTATGGTTCTGGCCGGCTCAATTTTCTTAACTTCCTCTATAAGGGTCCACAACAAACCAACGTCGAAACAGCAGAATGAAATAATTTAAAATAAATATTGAAAAGTGTAGAAGCATTTGAGGTTCAACCACTGATACACACGATGTGTAAATAGATTTAAATTTCGGGTTTTTGGCCATGTAAATGAACAAGGGGATTCAAAATTTAGTGGCATTTTAGAACCGTGGTTTACGTCTAAAGATAAAGAAAATAGTTCATATTAACATCAGTCCGCAAACGCTTCGTTTTCAAAACACAAAGTATCAAAGGTGGAAATTTTGGAAAATTGTGGTGGAAGTGTTCTTTATACCTTTTAGAGTTTTCCATATATTTGATTCAAATTTGAAACAAAGATAATTTATTAGACTATATTAATTAACATGATAGCTGAGGACTGAGCACTGACGACTGATTTTCTTTCAAGTTGCTTGATTAATTTAGACACTTTTTGAACTAATTTTTTTTCCTATCTGCCACCGTTTTCAAGTCATTTGCAATCAGAAAAAAACCTTAATTTTTCGATGCTTTTGACAATGTAATTTCAAACTTTGGCTCTCTGTATTTTGAAAACGACGCGCGTGCAGGCTTATGCTACACCTGGCCTGGTGAATATCTTTTCTATAGGTTCTAAACACTGTAAAGAAAGGAATTATGCTCTTAAAATCGATTTATTACGTGCGTCAAAGCACCTCAAGTTTCCCATTGATTTTATATGAAATAATTGAAAAACTGTCAACAAAGAACAAGAAAAGAGAAAAAAAACTTTGGAAAGCGTTTAAGATGACAATAAAGAAAAACGTTTTGTGAGTTTGCAAGTTCTATAAAAATGGTAAAACACACCCTGATATCAAGGAAATAAGTTATTAATGGGAATATGACTGAAAAACGTTCAAATCGTCGGTAACAAACCCATATAAAAATCATAACACACACTTAAGAAAGCACACTCTTAGAAAGATATAACGAGAATCGAACGAAACAAATTGTTCATTTACATCCGCGAAAAAAATTCCCAAAATTTCGTCGTTTGTGGTCAACAAACAATCAGATTAAATAAAATAAGGAATGTCTTCTAAATTGAAAAAAATACAGGTGAATAGGTATGAAACGAACGAAGCATTGATAATGAAGAAGCCGTTCTGCGATTAAAAGAACGCCAATTTGTTTGGGGCAATATAATCCACAAATGTTCAAATCATTCAGAAGAAAAGTTACCAAAAACTGCTGCGTTTCCAAAGTGAAATCGACAAGATTAACGAAAATCGAACGACACTAACTGATGAACTGAAGATGAAATATTCCTGATAATCGAAGTATGTGCTTAATTCGATTTTACTACTAAAATTAGCAAAAAAAACGACAATAAACTTTTGATGTCGCATGAAATGACAAAAGTGGACAATGATCTATTCTTCATTTCTACATTATTGATTTAAAAAATTGAAACAAAGAAAAGATCAACAAAAAGAAGAATCGAGGGAGGAAAAAACCAATAAAAAAACCGATTCAAATTGTTACAAATTGATTGTGATATTGGGAACGCCCTGGACGTCGGATAAATTTTAAAAATTCAATCACTTTGACCAGTAGCTTCTTGTAACACTTTTATAAGCAAAATATGCATCTAGTCAATCTCAAGGCATAGCAGTTGCTTAATTCCACAGTTATTATTGGATTTAGCGCATAATTTGCATAGAGTACAATAGTTAATATGTTTAATATGGAATATGTGGCAATGCCGACAGTTTTGCAAAGATTCGGTTTTATCTCATGTTCGTTAATCGTTTCGCTGTCTTATTCTCCAACGGAATGCCGGAATTCCTTCAGGTCTTATTAACTGGTGCTCAGTTCCCAGATCCTTTGTCCTGCAATAACAGTTAACGTAACAGTTAACGGCTATGGGCTATTCGTGCCTTCTGTCTTATATAAATTTCGATGCCGTATTCGAGATTTACAGCCAAATTATTTCATGTTTGTGTTAATGTTGACCGTAAATGTCTGCAAGCAAATGTCTTTGTCCCCTCGTGGAAGGAGAAAGAACCGCTCGTTACAAATTAAATCAATAGAGGAAAAACAAGGAAAAAATTGAATAAATCCCAAGAGGCGACGCCCGAGGGGGTGGAAAGGTGGATTAACATTAAAACACGTCGGCTCGGCTGTCGTCTTACAGAAAAATGTACGGCCATTCAATTAATATGCTCGCCGACGTTTTTACGGGGTGAATGGGGGTGAAATTTAAGGGCAAAGATTAGTGAGATCTATGCCCCCTTTTTCTTGTTTTTTTGTTAATTTGTTTCACGGCGATTATCCAAATTGTTTATGATGGCACCGCATTTTTTATTCTTGTTACTTTCACTCGATGACTGCCGTCGAACGATTCCGCGTGAAGCGCATTCAGCCTTTTGCAGTTGCGTTCCATTATGAGCCCTTTTTTCTGGAGATGTGAAACGCACAGCATAAAATTGAATAAAATACGACCTTATGAATTATATTAAAAAAACATAACGGGAAATTTTACTGTTCCCGCGACGTTCCGAGACTATTCGAAAGCGTGGAAAAATCGACATTATCCGACGATAAATAACACATAAGTGCACCCAGAGCGTCGGCAAGAGGGTGATATGTGACAAACTTAAGAAATTCTTCCCCGTGGAGTCAGGGAAAACATCTGCATATAGACACATAACTTACTTGTAAACGACAACATCCAATTCGTTTTGGAACACCGTTTTCAATAAAATTCTCCTATATGTAGGTTTGCATGTTCGCCTTTTTGATATGTTCCTCTACAAGCAAATTTATTTTTTTTCCATCTTAGTTGTATCATAATTTATGAAATGCGAATTGATTTGGGTGTTTTTCCTAATTACTCAACAAAACATTCAGGGCAAGGTCCATGGGAGAATAAGCAGACGATGATCACCAGAATAAGAATCTAACTATGCTGATGCAGATAGAAGAAGTAATGAGGAGTGCGAAGCAAAACGTTTCAATACACCTGAAAAGTCACAAGGTTTGCAATCTAGAACGCCAGAGAAGCAGCAAATGATTACTGTAGAAGAGACTTATTAAGGGTACTGAATATTCCATAAGCGGGTCAGTTTAATACCAAAAAGCGGGCCATTTAGGCGGACTTGTTGAGATTTGAAAGAAAACAAGGAACATATTGAAAACGGACCTTTGCAATTACTCTCTAAAAAAACTCTTCTTCGAATCATTCATAAAAATCTGCATTTCATTTTTCCACTTCCACTTGAAAGGACGAACAAGCAGATGATTATATAATCATGTTTATTCTGTACTTCGGTGCCTTTTTGTTTTGTGGAAACTAGTGGACGCAATCGGTCCTTAATCTGTTGTCTCGTGTGAATCGCGTTTTTAGATGGGAAATATATAATCATTGTGGCCCTTATGGCAAGTGACTATGTGAAAGTTTTTTTTTATTGGCGAACAAATACCCTAAATGCAATTATATTTCTGAAATTTCAATCTGATCGCTATGTGAAAGTGTAGTCAACTTTTTGAGGATATATGGGTAGAAAATGGAGGATGGGGCGCCAGCTTGCAGAAAGCTGGTAGGAATTATCTCTAATCTATAAATCTTTTAACTCGAACTGAGTTTAGTATTCCTACAAGCAACTGAAGTTTTATGACTTATTTATATTTCTCTCTCTTTGCTGATTTCAAATAAGTTTGGCTTTGGACAGATTTCCTGCTGTATTAAACACAGTTTCTTCTTTGTCCAGGTGGAACTACGCTGCTTTCGGTAAGCTTAGCGTTACTTTGTACATGTAGAACTTTCAGTCCCATAT
The DNA here is from genome assembly GCF_020466585.1 of Dendroctonus ponderosae. Lineage (NCBI taxonomy): Eukaryota > Metazoa > Arthropoda > Insecta > Coleoptera > Curculionidae > Dendroctonus > Dendroctonus ponderosae. The sequence goes on from NW_026018805.1 coordinate 62,031, forward strand.
TCATCAACTGACTTGTAGCTTGGATTTGGTATCAATTGAGTTATTGGTTCTTTTGTAGTTATTTTTGAAACTTTGGGAACCGTTTTGGGTGGCTTTTATTTTTATATCAAGCTGATCTGAAGCGTCTCGATACAGAACCGTCTGAGATATGGAAATTTAGATCCCAGTATTCAATACAAGAAGCATCAGCTTACAGATAGTGTGGATTTGGCTCCGATAAAACCATTGATTTCTTCGCAAGAAATTTTTAAACTTATTTGTATATACTTATATGCAACATTTTTTACATCAAGCTCAGCTGAAGTTTGTCTCCAAAGAACCATTTCAGATACATATTCCAGTTGTTTGTTTTTTGCTAAAAAAAGTCAAGAGTTTTAGTTTTGCCTGCTTTTTTTAAATTGCGAAATAGACTGAAACATTGGTAATTCGATTCAGTTATAACAACGTGCGAAAGTAAATTCTCGTGCAATTGTCACAAAAACTCACTCGACATTTGAATACCAGACCTTAACGTGCAATATTTACGAGAAAATTTCACTTAAAAAAACAACGCCTTCTACAGAATGTCAATATTTCAAGTTTCTACTGGCTTTTCTTTGGAAGTTGGATTTTTTTTATTGAATAATGTACAGTTGCCTAAAAGCGTGCTTTTTCAAATCAACATTTCCGTAGCGTGCAAGATTCAGGATTTCATGTGATTTGAATGAATTTTTGAAGGTTTGAAGAAACTTTGACGCCATTTGGAACTCACAACTCTGAGTATTTTTCGTTTCTGAAAAAATATTTTTGAAAAACGCGATGCAAAATGTGTTCTGCAACAGTTGTCTCAAATCCTAAGCAAAATTTTCTTAACGATGAGTGAAATTCGAATCGCGCAATTTTCTTTACTGAACGCACAACTCTGAACTTGAAGAGTATTTTTCGTTTCTGAGAAATTTGTTTTTCAAGAACTCAATTTGAAATATGTCCCGCATTAGTTCTTTAAAATCCTGCCAAAATTTTCTTAACGGGAAAGTCTTATAAGAAAGGTAATAAAAGCAGCTATTTTTTGCGTCCTTTTTTAAAGCGGCAACGTTTCGTCTACTTTGAAAAAATCGTTGGCAAACATCTTGCTAGATCAGAAGGCGCCAGTAGCCCCTAAAAGGTCGACTTAGAATTAAAGCAAACAGAGTTGGGTACATTAAAGTTCACACTTGTAGCATCCTTAAAACCTTGAAGGGAATTGAAAAAAAGGTGCGTCCGAACGCGCGGTTACTCAAATTAATCCTGTCCATATTGTCGTAGAACAAGCTGATGCGTGGCCATAAACTAATTAAATATTTTTATCATTATCCGGCACAGCTCAGGTCCGTTCAATAACACACTTAATGGATATCCATATGGATATAATGAATAAACATGCGGAGCGAAATTTGTCACAAAGGTATGTAACATTAATCGAGGGAGTGTCCATTGCCATTAATAGGAATTACTAATCTGTTGCCATATTTAATTTTTAGTGATGGGCGCTCGCACGGCATGCATAAACATGCCTAATTACTTAGACGACATGAACCGAAAAGAAAACTCATTCGGTTTGATTTAGGGGTGGGGCCTTAATACTTTTATGCGTGTCGGGGGATTAAGTGGCATGATACCTTCAAACTCATCCGAGCAAACTGAGGACAGCATTTTTTTTGTCTAAGCTGCGTATATCCACTATCATGATATAGGTATATGAGGTCTTATCTTTGCTGTTACACACAAGGCAGACATGTTATGAGGACATTCTGAGGTTGTATTCGAAGTTGGGGTTGATCTACAAGGGTCGCCCATTAATAAACTGAACGTCTTGTAAGCTGGTCTTATTTGGGTATTGTTGCGGTAATGAGCATTAAGGACAAATTATGAAATGATTATTTCGCAGGAAGGGACCAACTGATGTTATACCTAAATAAAACATTAGCGGAGGTGTTTAAGCGATGAAAACCGAATGAAATGACCAATTTTAAAATTAACTTTGGTGCTTGCAACAAGTAAATCAGGCTTTGCATTTTTCTAAAAACGTATCCTGCACATTATAAAACGTGGCGAATTTGTGGACTTAGAGGCTATCAGGACGGCTGATTTTGCTAGTTTCAGTTAATCGTCGAATTTTTGTGTGGTTCTTCAGATCTCCTGTTTATATTCGTTGGGAAAAAGGAAATCTTGTAAAGCAGTAATTAAACAATTTCAGATTTATGCTCGCTAGAAAGGTGACATTTCGCAATACAAAATTTTTTTGCCGATTTTTGGTGGATCCAATCGGTTGCGAGTGCGGGTGTTGGAATGTATAACTTAGTCATCGAAGAGAAAATTTGGGACATTTTACAGTTTTTTGATATTCTTCCCTTCAATTGTTCTCCATGTCTTCAATAACTTCTTCCATGTCTTCAATAACTAACATATTTTTATAGAATTTTGGTTCCGTCAATTTTCTTCAGGTATTTTTCACAATCACAGAAATAATTCAAGTTTACCGGCATGTTCGCAGTCGTAGCATTGCCCAGTAGTTAAAGATCGACTATACAATCATTTGCACAAAGCTGGATTAAAAAAGAAGCAAAATGTTTGGGTACATGGTTGTTTTCCAGAAATTCGAAGTGTGGGGTTGGAAAAGTTTGATGGATTCACCACGGTTTATTTTTTTTTTTATTGTTCACTTTATGAAGCTACCTTTAAAGTGGCAACAAATTATGAAACAAAATTGTGCATATTTGTCCTAAATTGCACAATCCCGTACGTTCAATAAAATCTTGCAATTCACGTTGGAATGGATTCCTTTTTTCCCCAACCTTATATTGATTTTTCATTGGGTCTTAAAACCGATTTTTATGCTGGTGTTAATCATTCGATTTGAACTCAAATAAGAGTACTAAAAGAAACTCTAATCAAAATAATTATTTTCTAAATAAATGTTATAAAAATAAAATCATACAAAAATCACTACGAAAGTGAGCAACAATATAAATACGTCAAACAACTGAAAAATGAAGATCGACAGCGGAGAAAAATATTACATAAATACAGGTAAAATAGTTTCAGCTAAAAACATATGAAAATTTAGAATGCTGTTCAAAAAATTGCAGAACTCTTGTTGGTGAATTTGATTGAAAAATGGGTTTTTGGGCAGATTTCAAAGAAGCAAAATCTTTTTCTCTTGAAATCTGCTCAATGGTGTAATTTAAAAAGAAGACCCCAATAAAATCATAAAGAAACACGCAGAAAATCTGTACATAAATAAAATTTATCTGGTCCGGATGGAAAAATTTGGGATTGCAAAAACTTTTCAAATATCAATACGACGATTAGACGATTGTACAAGGTTCCATAAAAAAATTACTTAGTGAGAATAAGGGTTTTACATCACTAAATTTATTGTCCCCCGAAAAAGACCACAAATCTCATAAATTTTGTCACTTTCATGTACTAAATGCATCAACAGTCTTCCCAGTACTGAGGCTTTGAAAAGTCTCAATTTCATTTTAAAACCAAATTTTTGTCGCATATTTAACACTTATGTTATTTATTGTTTTGTTTGCTTCGCAGAACTTCAGTTTGGATGGTTGGTGTCCAAATTTTAAAACACATTTTCCATTTATTGGTCGAGTTTCCAATTTTCCTAATTGCTGCTTCTTCATCCACTTTGGCTACAGTTATGAAATGTATAGCGGAATCAGCAGAATTAATCATTTATGAAGTATGTTTAATTGGAACATTATCCCTCGAATTCTTGGAATACATCATAATGCCCCGAAGACAATAAATCTACCACATACGCTTGCTGCGAAATACTATCTTGGGCCCCTTGCGATCACAAAAACACGCGTCTTAAGTCATCCGATACCCCTTTTCTGAAATTTACAGCCCTCTAATACATTAATTCGGGTGCCGGCGACCATAAATTACGCGATTTTTGGCCAAGGTGGGCTCGAAAACATAATATAGTATTTAATAAGGCCGTCGTAATTAACACCACACAGCCGAGTATTACAAAATACCAACACACGATAACATATAGTCTATACCGTCGACAAATTCCAAATTTGAGACGTCCCCCACGTCGGTTGGACCATGTTCTTCTCCTTTTCCCCGATCGCTCTATCCATGCGAGGGATAGAGATGGGATCTAATGACGCTATTGGACCGTAATGTGTTAAACTATCTTTGCTGAATGTGGAGGGAAAGTGTCTTGTGACCAAATTTATTGCGATTGTTGTAAAACGGAAAATCCAGAATCGGATCCGGTTTGATTCCAGTGGGTCTTACAAGCAATTTGACGGTGCTCTTTAGAGAAAACTGACTGGAGATTCACACAGATCAGCTCTTGAGTCATTCATATTTACTCGCTTCTCACATTTTTTATGATCTATTATTCTTTAAAATCTATAACTGGCATTGTTTATCTGGAGAAGTTCCATCCAATAAAAGATTGCCACAAATTACTCAAATATCAACATTTTCGTTGTCTTTAATTTTTGCTTGTGCGATCAGCGCGTTGATCAGCATTCGAAACTTCCGCAATTTCTCGCATTTAACAAAACTAAATAATCCCAATCCGATCACCAATGGATTAAGGGCATCGACCTACTGACTAAACAAACTACGATACGATACAAAACGATAAAATAATGGCCGTGCACGTACTAAATGTGCACAATGACCAGATTAAATCATCGGGCTTCCGTCAATGAAAATTGGTGGTATTTATTTATTATAGTGGTCCATTTATGGGTTATTTCGGAAACCGTAATAGATACCAAGAAAGCGTTATGGATGTTATGAGCTCGATTAATTTATAGGGAAAATCTGAAAAATTGCGGATTTCACCTGCATTTAGCTCCATTATTATTGAAGATATTTAAAAAAATTAAGTATTTTTTTCAATCATGTGTAAAGTGTAAGTCATATTAGTAAAAAAAATAACTGAGAATCACAGAAAAGCTACTTAACAAACTTGTGTTTTTTTAAATACACTCAAGTTCCAGAGTTGAACTACACATGAAATATAAGTCTTTTTTGTATATTTGTTTCGAATTGGTCCTTTAATTCCTTATTAGGTAACCATGAGAAAAAAAGCGAGAAATTCTGTAACTTCGCTTTTAAATTGTCTTTAATAAGATTTGTCTCAAAATGTCCAATAAAAACTTTGAAAATGGATGTGTCTACATATAATGTGTGGAAAGCGCAGAATGGAATGTGGAAGATCCCCAGAAAGACGTAAACTGCACAGTATTTTTGCCCAGAAGCAATAAAGAAACTTTGGATCATTTATAACACCGAAATCCAAAAAATACGTCTAACAAACTCAACACTAAGAGGAAAATATTAATGGATACATAAACGTTTATTATAGGAGCAGTAGGGTTTTCAAAAAAAATGGCCCAAGTAACGTCCACCCCAGATTTCTGTAAACCAATTTTTAAATTCTGGAGATTACGAAAGAAGCAAGATTTTTTTGCATATTCAAAATTCGTCTGGTCTTTCAACTTCTGGTCATATTTTCAACAATATGACTTAATCAGATTTTTCCGAAACATGAATAAAGGAACAAAAGGACCAATTTGGTGGCCACTTTATTCGCCGGATTTAACTCTCTTAGATTTTTCCTTCTAGGGATTTAAAATAAAATATATTGTAGCCCTCACGCCACCATGGAAGAAGTTCGCAAAGATGCTATTTTACTGTTGAGGGATCCTCAGCGCTGAAAAGTATGTGAAGAAACGATGCCTAATTTGCGTCAGCAAGAATGGCAGAAAGTTTGAAAATATATTGAAATTTGTTACTTGCTTTTATTTATTGTTGTTCCTGTTGAATTTTTTTATGAGACAATTTTTGTTCCTCCAATGCACATTTGACTTTTTTTTTAAACTATTACTCGCAAACCAATGTCAGAAATTTGTATCTACCAATTATACAAGTCCATTAGTCCACTTCAATTATAAGGCTGGTTATTTTGGAACTCTTAAGATATGGGGTAATTTTAAATCACAAAAAAAACAAATACAATAAATTATGTCCACAACTACTAAATAAAAACACTTGTATAATACAGGATTATTCAGATTATACGACAAAGAAGATTGCGGATAAACTATTTATTTTGCAAAAAGTTGGATGGATAAATGAAGGACAGTCGGGGATACATTTCAAAACTTTTTTCTAATGTACAGGGTGTACGAACCGAATAAAACTCACTTTATTTCGATCGTAGACACCAACGCCATAGTAATATACAGGGTATTCCGTTGAAAAAAAATGCTACTTTGGTTTTAATCTAGAAGCTGGGACATCCTGTACATTAGCGGCTTTAGTTGCAAAGCAGAAGAAAGCATAGAAAAGCAGTGTTGCTAGCAGAATAACAACGGCAAAAGTCTTAGCAAAAACTTAATAGAGACAAGACATTTTTCTCTCAGGATTATAGAGTGAAAATGTACAGAAAATCGCGATTTTGGATCTAATATTCCCAAATTTTTATGTTAGTCGTTTAATATTCTATTCTGTTCACTAAGTCAGATTTTTTCGTTAAAAATGACGAGAAATTTTTGAAATACGCTACTGTAAATCAACCAACACATGTAGTCCATACGATGCGGGAAAATAATACCGAAAACGGGATAGTTTGAATACGCCGAGCATGTTGCGTTCTAAATTAACGGCACAGTAAATTTCCAAATGCTCCCCATCGGTGATTAACGAGTTCAGGGGGGCACAAAAATTCCCGAATTCACTTAGTTTTGGAATGGGTTCACTACCATACACCACGTTTGGGGATTGACGAAGAATGTTAATGTAAAGTCGCAGCTTATTGCAAAGGTTTGAAGCCAATAAAAATGAAATTGAAAAGGAACAAAATTATTGTCCAGAATGGCCAAAGGATGCGTCGCGATGCCCGCCTCAAGGGGCGTCGCTTAAGAGTCAGCCCCACCCTCGATTACTCAATCGTTCAATAAGTTCTTTTCCCAAACAATTTTTCGTCCAATTACAGCGAGTCTAGAACATTAATTTAAAAAGTCTTTACCTTTAATAGAGTCCAATCAAAGAGGTTCGAACTCAGTAAAATTATCCCGAATTCTATTCAAATATAGTAGGCAGCATTTCCATTAAAACCATTTCAGTGTACGTCAGGCCTCCCCACTGGAAATACCCTACTAATTTCTTTTAATTTTGATTTTCTCCAAGATAGGTATCAATTATTCAATTATGCAAATCAGCGCCGCTACCCCTTCAGACGGATCCCAAGAAATTCAAAATCCGCTTCGAATATGATTTCGGATTATGGATATTTTAAATAGTACAAGTGCCACCCTAAAATGACACTTAACCGATGAATATTCATGAAGACATTGGGGAAAATCGTATTCAACGCCTCACGTCTTTCAACATTTCCGTTCGATGTGAGTGTTTTTTTCGAAAATAAACCTCGACTAATTTCGAGGCAAACGCCATTCACGATTGAACCCATCGACTGCACGAACATCCGGCAAAAACCTGCACTCGTAAAGTCCCGAAACAAGAAAAAACCCAGGGGAATACGAAATAATTACGGCTCAAGTTAAAAGTGGAGAAAAATTGTGGACCATTTTTATAATCATTCACCTTTCGAGAACGTATTTTTGCCCTCTTTTAATCCCTCCAAGTGGAAACCGTTTTTCAGAAGGGGGGAGAGGTCACATAGTAGGAGCGAGAATTTCAAAATTGAGAACAATTTTTGTATTTTACCCGTTGATTCTAGTTTGCTGATCTTAAATTGAAATGATGCAAGTCTCAGTCAAGGATACCGAACTTAGTTGAAGAACAATTACTTTGAACTAAACATAAGTTAAACGAAAATGATGATCATGACGAATAAAAATGGGAAGCTTGATATTGTGGATAACGTAAAAATTGGCAATAAGAACATCGATAGGGTAATACAATTTAAAAAACTTGGACTATGTATAGATCAACATTGGACATTTTCCAAACAATACCAGTGGGTACACTACAAATAAAATTGCGAAAAAGTTAACATTCTCAGTCGCATTTCTAAACATTTAAGCCCTTGCTTACCAGGGGTTAGCAGTAGTTCCAGTCAAAACAGTTTATTGTGTAAGGGACTGAAATGTTATAATGAGTTGTCACGATATTTAAATTAAAGTCATAGTGTGAGGGTTTCTATTATTTGTTTGATATTGGTAAATTGTAATT
>NW_026018806.1:0-11081 GCF_020466585.1 Dendroctonus ponderosae
TGTAGTAATAAAACACTCACAACGGCTCATAAACATTAGTACTCTGCCAAATTAATTAAGTCGGGTTGGTTGGAAAATGCACGAACATTTTTGACACTACTTTAAGTGTTGTAGCGTTCCGAAAAACATCTTCGAATTTGACCACCAGTGAAATTGTCGATTGGAAAAAATTGTAAATTTTTTCTTCATTTTTAAGTTCTAAAATAGTGTTCTTTTTCGATTTGAGTAACGTGAAAATAAAACCAAGGACGAGATTTGAACAAAGCACTAGTTTTCTACAGTTTTAGGAAAGTAATCGACGAACAAATCGTGTTTTGGTCTTATAAACTATGTAGGTATTATTGGAAAAAATGAAACCAACTTCTGTCGCTGGAATTGGCTGACATCGATCATATTTATCACAGACATCTTTCTCAATTAAGATTATCAAATGTAAAATTGTTCAATAAAATATAATTTAATTTTTGAACAAGAATCATTTTAAAATTTGATTATTTTGACAAGATGGCCTCCGATTCTTCAACTAAATTTATTGAAAATGGTAAAATTGCAGGTAAACCACGATTTAGTATCAAAAACAGAAACACCCTGTTAAATAAACAACAAAGTAAAGGATGTTAACAATGTGGCCTGTTACATTAATTTACTGGTTTTTCCATTCATGCATTGTGACGCCAATAAAAAGTGGCTTATCAGGTCTGTATAGTAAAATAACGTTTTGTATGCAATATCAGTCAGTTATAATTTCACATTATTACGCAAATAGTCCACTAATATTCCTCAAAGTGATTTCAAGTTGACTGAAATATTATCTAACATCTTATCGAGTCACTCGAAGTGATATATTAATGTTAGGCTTTTGTTGCTATTGAGTATCACTCTATTGTTCCTAAGAAAGAAAGCTCTTAAAATAATAATATCTAATTATGGCTTGGAAGGTTTTCTAATTGCATTGGAGTGTAAATCGATTCAAATCGCCACTCAGGTTTAAATTATTTTTCAAATAATATCCTGCCAAGTGTCGCGCTGATGTCAATAGATTTATAAGCATACCATTGTTCCCCCTATATAACCCTATTGATATCTCACTGTTCACCTGATTATCAGTATGTGATTTTTCGTATCAAATGTTTGACGATTAATTGATCAAGTTAAGTATAAAATGATATTTCAAAAAGGCGCTTAAAAATATATCAATTTCAATTGAATGATAATTTGCACATTTTCGGAACATAATAGGGGATATATTCAAGTACGATTAAAACAGTTTGATTTCCTTCATTTTTTTTAAATTGAGAAAGTTGTAGATTAAGTATAAATAAAAGGTGTTCCAATAAGAATTATGGTTTTGAATTAGGCGCAATTTGTATGTCATGATTTGGCATTAAAAAAAGGCTGTTAATTAGTAGGCAGCAGCAGATTAAGTAAAATGTAGCGGTTCAATACACAACAACGAATTCTCATTGTGAAAAATTATTTTCAAAGTGGTGGAAATTTTCAAGCCACAGTTCGGAAAATGCGTACAATTATGGGCCATCGGAATGCTCTAACTGAAGCCACTTTGAGAAAACTAATGAAGAAATGTCAGCAACTTGGGTCTGTTAATGAAGTGAAAACACGCGGTCCTGGTCGCTCGACTGAAAATATCGCAGCAGTACGTGCAAATGTTGAGGAAAGCCCAACCACACCAATTCGGGATAGAGCTAAAGAAATTGGTGTTTCCGCAACCACTATGCATCGAATTTGAACAAAAGACTTGAAGCTTCATGCGGACAAGTTGAATTGGCTCAAGAGCTAAAACCGGGAGACCATGGGCAATGGAAGACCCTTGTGGATTGGATTTTGGAACAACGAGTGAACGAGTGGTGATTTTTCAACGAAAATCGTCTTTAGTGACCAGTCCCATTTTCATCTTGATGGCTTAGTTAGTCGACAAAATTGGCGCATTTGCGGTTCCGAAAATCCACGAGTGATCGTCCAGAAACAGATGCATCCAAAAAGAATCACTATTTGGTATGTATTGTGGGCTGGAGGCATCAGCGGACCATTTTTCTTCGAAAATGCAGTTGGTCAAGCATTAACCGTGAGTGCTGTTCATTATCGTGAAATGTTAACTAACTTTTTTGTGACAAAATTTCAAAATATAGATCTCAACAGTATGTGATTCCAACAGGACGGTGCAACATGCCATACAGCCAGAGAAACTGTTGCCTACAGCCATACTGCCTGGTCGTGTTATTTCTCGTTTCGGAGATCGTCATTGACCGCCCAGGTCATGCGATTTAACGCCTTTGTACTTTTTTCTTTGGGGTTTTTTAACGTCACAAACCAACAACGATTGAAGCCTAAAAGGTGAAATTCAACGCTTTATCCCTGAAATATCCCAAAATTTATGCGCTAAAATTTAAATCCGTCGTTCTTATTGGAACACCTTTTATTAGGACAACTTTTATGAGATATATCAAATTTAAAAATTATATTTATCGCAAATGGTTTTGATTGAACGCTTGATTTAGCTTTGATATTCTTTTAATAGAATCATGAACTGGAAATGATAATATTTGACTTTCTCAAAGTAATGGCTTTCAGATATGATACTTACAAGTAATCCATTTTTCAGTTTACGCTATATCATTTGATACGATTATTGTAGCGTATTTGTTCGCATAAGAGTAATATTTGAAGACTGATAAACCGGAGAATTAGTATATTATATCAACATAAAAGAACTTATTATCTTGGGTCAATAAAAGGTGTACATAATCTGAAAAGCGAGAAATAAGACACATCAACGACGATTTTGTTCATAAATAAACAAGGAAACACTTTATCAGTAGTATAAATTTTTGAATTGCTATTTGCTCAGGTTTCGTTTTGTCAACACACAAACAAAAAGGTATCACCTTTACAGCACGGACATTATTTTTCTAACAGTCTACACAATTGAGAGTTGTTTTCTGAAATAAACCGATAGAGATATGGTAGGTATGCTGAACTTCTCGAATATGGGTTTATTGCGTGGAGCATTAACACCGTTTTAGTTTTAAAGAAATACGTGGGGTGATTGCACAAAATATACAGGGTGACTGAGCCAGAAAAACTTTATTTATCTTCCTGTAATTTAATTTTTAATTATTGGATTTAAATCAAAATATTTCATATAGAACGAGATGTCGTCAAATCGTCCTCATATATTTTGCTCAGTGATTTCGGTTTTGAGTGGAAACCTGAAATTTTATTTCATTATTTCTTCTTTTACTTTCATGTTTCTTATAAGCTTTTTTGTACCACAACGGATAGTTTTACTGACTACTATCACTTCGATAATAGAAGCTATGTTTTCGATACGTTTTAATTCTTGCTCATTATTATTATTATTTATTATTTCAATAATGCACGATAAAAAAGACAACTCCTAGTTTAACGAATGTCTTTTGTTGTCAACTACCGTGAAAGATTTTATATTAAATAATCTACGGAAATAAACTAAGTATTTTAAAAAATATTACTTTTATTTGCATTTTCCTGATCTTTAATTTCTATGAATCGAAATAGTTTCAAATTAGCCAATAGGAAGTTGATCTGCGAAAAACTGTTACATATTTCGTCATGTACGTGATTTGACTTCTGGTCTTTTCGAATAAATGAACCGCAAATAATAATCAGAAGAATTTTTTATTTTTTATGAATTCGTTACTTGGTCTCCGCGAGTAACGAGTACTGGGATAATAAACCAGTCAGATTAGATTTTAAAAGGTCTGTTTTGAGCACTAAATAGATTAAGGTAAAATATCATCATCAAGTTGTTCGGAAGGATGTCAGAATATTAGGACATTAGTTTGAGCGCGATTTCCGGCTATGAAACATTGTTTAAGTAATTAAAGAGAGTGCGAAAAACCGTTTTTTGCGCATAACTTTTGAACCGTTGATGCTATTATATGCTATTAAAAATACCTACAATATAAGACAAACTAAATTAAAATCCGTGCATCTGTTTACTCAAAACCACTGATTTAAGCTTTTTTTTTTAATTTTCTATAATTAATTTAGTTTTGCTTCAAAAAAATAGAACTATAACTTTTTTGAGGCCTTTCTACACTTTATAAGTGGTATAACTTTTAAGCTAAAATTTAATTAATTATGGAAAATTTTAAAAACCATACAATCGGCGGTTTTTTTAAATCCTTCCAAACAACTTCGAATAATCTTTTACCTTCACCTATTTAGTACCTGGAAAAAAATCTAATCCGACTGGACCATAAGGAATAGTTACGTTTTCAACATTTTTACAGCCAATTGTAGGTACAGCCAATTGTATTGTGGTTCTGTTTCATAGTTCGTCATTGGTGACGATTTTTATGTTAAGGAAATCGTTTTACCTGTGCGAAGGTAAAAACAAAATATTATTTCAGAAATAGTCGACCTCTTTGTGCAGTGTAGGTCAGTAGAATTAAGGCATGTTTTCTTTATTTTGAAAATATTCCAAGTTTCATAGGCTACGTAGCGACTTAGATTGGCTAAAAAAAGTTAAGTGAGCAACTACGGAACCAATAAATCTACGTGTCATCAGATTTCTAAATACGATCATCGCTATTTTGTTAAACGACCACCACAAATTGCAATTTGTTTCAAGATTTCTTGCACTTTATTTGTATTTTCAATGAAAAACCCTATTTTTTATTAAGGAAATCCTACGTAATGCTAGGGCCAGTAAAATTTCCCAGCATCCTTTTGAGTGGTGCCATTCCCATAAGTATTTGGCAATGCGCGGCGCATCGCGACTCTCATCTCAATAAACAGAGATTTAAAATGATTCACTACAAAGCAGGTCGTCTGTTTTACAAAAGATAACAGCTCGCGCTTCAGAATGGGGCTTTATGCATCCCATTATGGGGACTTACTGAGCGGATTAGACGGGGCATATTAATAAAGTCATAATGCTGTGTTATGGGGACGGCGCGATCTAAATACTTTATGTGCCCGAAGGATTAGGACTGTAAACAATGCATTTGATTTATTGTGCATACATTATCTTTCAACAAATATATAAGTCGTTTGGGTGCATCGTTTGGCGCCACTTACTATTTGCCCCAAAACCCATTTCTCCACATTTGCGTTATCGCATTACTTTTTTATCGCAGGAACAGTGCATGCCATTCAATAGCTAGCTGGAATAAAATCGTTTTTTGTTCAGCTTTAATTTGCTGTTTACTTACTGGAAACCAATATTGTGCAGGTATCTCTAATAAGCAAAGTTTGGATAGATTGTTTCTTGTTCTAGAACAAAKGAATCTAAACTTGCCTAAAAAATACTGTCAATGGGACACCGAATTTTATACTCTGAGTTGGACGCAATAATACTCAAATAAACCCAAATCTGGTTTTTAAATTAATAATTCAAATACCCTCCTTGACTTTATTTCCTTTTAGTGCAAATTTACTAATTAATTTAATAATTTTTAAGTATTTCAAAGTTAAGGTAGATAACATTCGGTTTCCTAATAGTAATACAGCAAGCCCTTATTATATTAATTAAAAAGTCGCATATGGGACGTTTTCCGAGCACATTAAGTTACCCAGGAATCTTAGATAAGACACCCTGTATTTTATAGTGGTGGGATAAAGCCAAAGCCAAAGTCTAACCAATCCTCTGCCGAAAGGTACCTGTTTTTCAACCCTGCTTTGAACCAATTCCAATTTATAGCCAAAAATCTACACTTTCATACAATAATCAATTTGCCTAGTTACACGTTAGTAGATTTATTAAGCGACTAGTCTCTATATCCACCTAAGTGAAATTGTGTTGAATTGTTATTTTTATATATTCTTTTGAAACTGTATATATTTTCATATTATACATGTTCTAATTTTCATATTACTAGATGAGCGTAATAAGTCCCATGGCTAATAGGATAGGGAAAAAAAAATTTGCAAATTGTAACAACGAATAATAACTATGGAACAGTTTCAATTAAATGTGCCCTTGATGTTTCAGTTTTTTGAGTCAGTTTTCGTTAGATTTCATAATAGAGAGATGTGGAATAATTATTTTTGTGATAATAGTTTGATTAAGATACAAATTTTCAAAAAGAGATTTTCAGTAAAATTGAAAATTGAGTGTTAATCATTTTCGCTTCATGCTTCATGTAAAGCCATCATATTATATATCTATTACATTTTAAACATAAACTTTTGCCACAGTTTCTAAATGATATAGAAAACAAGAGGGTAAGACACTGAAATTACGGGCTGGGACTATTTCGTTGAATTGACAAATTAATAAAGAACGTGAAAACAATTAAGGTATAATATAATAAAGCAATTTTATCCAAACTATATTTCCTTAGTAGTTAAGGCTTTTTCATTGGCATATTTTATGAGGCCATCCTTCTGTTGGTGGCTCCAAACACATTTCTTACGCCGATAGGAACTAAAAGTGGAAGATTGATACAAAAACGTTATCACATCATATCGGATTTAACAGAAAATTTATTTTACGAAGATTGCATGTGACGCACTGTGTACATTTTACAGGATGTAAGAAAGAAACCTTTATGACAGATAATTGATTGTTTGCCAATTTGACTCCGAAACATTAAGTAAGTTCAAACAATAAAACGCTTTTAGCAAATATTTATTTAAAATTATATTTTTAGATTCTTTAAATGTTTTTATCAATTTTCTGCTATGTACGTTAATATAACTATTCCCTCAAATAATATGTAGCAAACAAAGCATTATTTTAGATAAAAACCAAAGTTTGACGTTCTTTTGAACTGCAGATAAAGCTCTTCAATCTGCTGATCTTAATATATTAGGTTGCAGGATTTTTCTCAAAACTGTGTAATTTATTTGAAGCTAAAATAATTACTTTATAAATAAAAACTCAAATTAAGAAATGAATGCTACTGAATTCGCAACTAACAGAGCTGTTCCCTGATGGACTCTCACTGCACTTAATCCCATTAATATACTAGTTTAAAAATAATGTTACGAGTTCCTAAAACAAACAACATGCGTCAGCCATATTTTATGAATGTTGTGCATGCATCCTATAAAAGAGGGGTCATCAACTTAAATCTAGCATCATCTTTTTGTTTGATGATAGGTGATTATGGTTGATACATTTTAAATCTCATCAAGTGGCACTGAAACGTTTTTCTGAATTCCACTGCACAGTTTTTTACTTAATCATATATATGTTTTGTTAACAAAGATCAACATAGCGATTAAAAATATCAAATATTCCTATCCTTCTCTATCTCTAAACTTTCTCGAAACTCTAATTTTCCTTCTAATGTCGGAATGTAAATAGACGATCTAATCGTAAGTAGAAACAAAAGGAAGTGGCGCGTGAAAGGAGCATTGTAACCGAAAGGATCCGAGACAGAGCTCCAGTTAGACAATCTCTCATCGTGAATAGGATCACAGGAGGTGCTCACTGTGTCCTCACAATGACAGCATTATCTTTTGTCGCCAGCTGAATATGTCGGCTTAGATAGACCATTGTGTTTCCTCGCCGCTATTCTCTGTTATATAACTTTACGTATCGATATCTAAAATTAACATTAAATATATTTTTTGCCTTTGTAATGAGTTATAGAGACATCTATATGGTTTTATTGTTTCAGAGCTCTACACATGAAAGAACATCCAGATTATAAGTATCGTCCACGTCGAAAGCCAAAGCCGCTCATGAAGAAAGAACCGAAGTTCGGTTTTTCCATGTCCCCATTATTACCACCGACCATGGAAAATCATAATCTGCAACGAACCCTGATGACTCCAATATCAACATCATCAGGTGTGACATCCCTTTTGAATCCTGACTCGGACCATTTAAAATTATCGCGAAGTTTATTTCCGCCTTTGCCATACTTGTATCATCCTTTCCGGCATCCGGATGAATCCAAATTCGCAGCGGAACTGGCTCTGTTATATAGTAATAACCCATTGTACCCTCCGAATATTAATTGGCATATAAACAATATTGCCAGTCAGAATTTAAATGGTTCAAACCCGTGCAACATGTGTCCTCCGACATTTTCGCGAAGATCACCCAGTCCAGAGCAGCTAAAGCGACCAGTTTGCGTTATAATGAAAAACGAGGAGTTTCGAAATGAGCCCGCACATGTTATATGAAAACCACTTCCGGTTCTGCCGGATCGGCTGAACCATTGGTTTAGTGATATTGCCAGTTTGGCAACGAGTTCAAGTACTGTATCTTCTACAGCTACTTCCGCTATTAACTTGATGGAGTATAGAGATAATGGGGATTCTGGGAGAGATAGCAGTAGCCCCTGCAATCAGTAAACTCAAAAGTTTGTATTAAATTTTTAAATACATATATCTCCATTTTTCGATCAATTGAAACATTGATAACCAATTCTATGTTACAACCGTAAACAGCCAAAATAGCAGATTTCTTTCTTAAGTTTGCGTAGGGGTGATACAAACTTGATAATCAACGCAAACAATTCCAATGATGATGATTTCATCTAATTTAATTGAAAATGTTGTGCTCTCTAAACCTACATGGTTTTGCCAAAATATATCTTGCGCCAGAAAATCCTAAATATCTTTAAACAATCTTCATATATTGACAAAAACATCCACAAATCTTCATTGTTGAACATTTCTCAATTGATCAAGAAACTGAAATAACTCTCTCTGAGTTATTTCTCTGTTGTACTCTGTAATCTATGTACTGAGGTACTCGAGACCCGAGTAACAACTCTGTTCTGAGTGTCTAATACATAAGCATCTTTAATACTTCTATCTGGTTAAAAATCAATTTCCCAACTTTTACAATTAAAGTTCATTGGTAGAACTTATTATGAAACATGTAAATATTGTTAATTACGCTAAGTTAATGATAAAAATTTTGGTTATTTATATTAAATCAATCAAAGGCTATATACTAAAGAATTAGTGCAATTATCTGTTGATTTTGATTCGTTTTAGAACCGCAATTTTTGTAAAAACGTTTTTGTTTACTTCCTAAAAACATATTTGTTAATAAATATATTCAGTTCAAAGCGTCGTTTGGTATGTATTATCTTATTTCACAATAACCCATGAAATGTGCAATAATCATTTTGTTACATTTTAATTCTACAATCAAACCAAAAAATTATCATCAGCAAAGCCGGGAAAATTCACTTGAATTTGATGTGAAGAGGTAAGTGAGCATAAGAAATATGTAATTTTGTAATGATCTTACTAATTCCGCGGTATTTGAAGTAATTAATTTAAAATTATTTTGTTAAACCATAAACGTGCTTGAGCAAATCGTATTTATAGCACGAATATTTATGAGCAATACGTTCAATTCGAAACACTTCCCATAACTTTGAGCTTTTATTTTGTATTTCGAATTTAAATTAGGTCGGTCTCATCAACAAAATGTTTTTGTCATTTTCAACCTTTTGATTCATTCATAGGCGTCACATATATTGTGTGAATGTACACATATATATGTACAAAATCTAGTACCTAAAGACGGAAACTAGCTGGATGAATGGTGGATGTGTATTTCCAGAAAATGCTTCTATAGGGTGTTCGAATAAGAACGACGGTTTTGAATTGCGCGCTATTTGTAGTGCCAAAATTAGACATTAAACAAAGGCCGTTCGTTAGTAGACAGCATTAAGTTGAGTAAAATGGAGCGGTTCAATACACAACAACGAATTCTCATTGTGAAAAATTATTAGCAAAGTGGTGGAAGTTTTGGGGCCATAGTTCGCAAAATCCGTACAATTATGAGCCATCGGAAGACACCAATTATTGCCACTGTGAGAAAATTAATGGAAAAATTTTAGTAAACTGGGTTTGCTAATGAAGTGAAAACAGTAACACGTGTTCGTCCTGGTCGCTCGACTGAAAATATCGCTGCAGTACGTGCAAATGTTGAGGAAAGCTCAACCACATCAATTCGGCATAGAGCTCAGAAAATTAGGGTTTTCACAACCACTATGCATCGAATTTTAATAAGATTTGAAGCTTCATGAGTACAAAGTTGAATTTGCTCAAGAGCTAATGCCGGAATACCATTGTGGTATTAGTTAGTTATATTACACCTTTGTGATTGGATTTTGGAACAACGAGAATTGGACGGTGATTTTTCCACGAAAATCCTCTTTAGTGACGAGGCCCGTTTTCATCTTGATGGCTTCGTTAATCGACAAAAATGTCGCATTTGGGTTTCCGAAATCCACGAGCGATCATTCCGAATATCCACGAGTCACTGTTTGGTATGCATTGTGGGCTGGAGGCATCATCGGACCATTTTTATTCGAAAATGCAGTTGGTCAAGCATTAACCGTGAGTGCTGTTCGTTACCTTGAAATGTTAACTAACTTTTTTGTGCCGAAATTGCAAAATCTGGATCTCAACAGCATGTGGCTTCAACAAGACAGTGCCACATGCCATGCAGTCAGAGAAACTGTTGAATTACTGCACGAGTCATTTCCTGATCGCGTTATTTCTTGTTTTGAAGATCGGCATTGGCCGCCCAGATCATGCGATTTATTAACGTCTTTGGACATTTTTTTGGGATTTTTTAAAGTCACAAGTTTATGTGAACAAACCAACAACGATGAAATTCAAAGCTGTATCTCTGAAATACCGCCAAATTTATGCGCAACAGTCCTTAAAAAATGAATGAAAAGAACACGTCTGTGCCAGCAAAGCCGAGGCGGTGATTTGTCCGGTCATGCTTCCATCTTCTTCTTCCGTTTTGAATTGTGCTGCCATCGATGCGGTCGAAGAGGGATGCTTGGAACACGCTCGTGGCTTACGCCATTTGTTCACTCATTGCATTACATCTTTAACCGCCAAGTGTAACACACGTTTTTTTCTTTTGGCTCTATACTGAATCAGTGGCTTCACAAAAATGTATAGTTTAAATATACAGGGTGATTCAAAATTGGCGTCATTCCTTTTAAGGGGTGATAGGGGAGTACGAGAAAAGTATTGACATTTTTCTTTCCAAAATTTCTAGAAGATATTAACAGTTGAAGATCGAATTTCAACTTTGTTATTAAGCATTATTTTGAAATTGTTCCATGTTTAATTCGTAG
>NW_026018807.1:0-11095 GCF_020466585.1 Dendroctonus ponderosae
TCTGCATGACATTTGCGCTTCTTAAAAAGATCGTGTTTTACGTGTGACAACATCGCAAAAGTAGATAAGTAGGCCATTAAAACGATTATGAGACTGAACTTGTAACAAAGGTATAATTTACAAATTGTAGGTAAACTTGAAAATAGGATCAATAGCTGTTGATAAACTTACGTAATTCCTTAAAAAAGCATTTCGGTTATTTTTAAATAAAAATGCTAAAAAATATATAATGACAGTGGCAAGTTCAAACTGTCACATTTACTTTGTCGCACACTGTGCGGCAAAGTCCGTGCGTAAAAGTAAAACAAATGAACGCTAAAGAAAAGTGCTTCTTTTTGATCATCGCTTCTGTTCGCAAAATGGCACTTTTTGATTCATTCGAATAAAAATGTAATTTTTGGGCAGGTATGTGCGATATATTTTAGTTTTTTAATCAATCCGCGCAGATGGCGGGCAGTTGGAGGAATTAATTCCGTCGATCGGCCGACGCAATTAATCCATCCATCTGGTTTCGGGTAAAAAAGCGAATTGAATCGGAGTGCGCGGGGGCGGCATCGGCACCCATCGGCCTCTGCCTCTCTGCCTAATGCCGCCACAGCAGCCGGAACGAAACAAGCGGCGTTCGGGCCTAATCCCTCTTATCCCGAAAGTAATTTTGAGTCTTTTGAAACCTGCCCCCCGGATGAAGTGAAACCCGAGCGTATCTCGCACCAGGCAGCCGTCACCCCCGATCCGGGAAAAAGGAATTTTCCCGCTGCCTGAAATGAAATGCTGTTCGCATTTTTGCCTCCTAAGACCTTTATCACTGCCTGGGCTGACAGATAATTATAAAGGGATTTTCTCG
This sequence comes from Dendroctonus ponderosae, assembly GCF_020466585.1. Lineage (NCBI taxonomy): Eukaryota > Metazoa > Arthropoda > Insecta > Coleoptera > Curculionidae > Dendroctonus > Dendroctonus ponderosae. Next base: position 845 of record NW_026018807.1, read on the forward strand.
GCCGGCACTGCTGCGCAGGCTCCCGTCCGGTGCCCGACTCGACCAGTCTTAGATTCTCTCCCAACATGTTTGGTGACAAAGGTAATCTTCCAAGCGGCCCCACTTAGCCCTGTAAACACACTCGACTAGATTGGAAGTGCATGTAGCCCTTAGAATAAACAGCACTTTATCAATTAGCGACAGCAGCGTCCAGCCGGGCCGGGGGTGGTTCGCTCGTTATTCTCCTGTCGGACGTTTTAAGGGGGCGCAGCCGCCCTCCCCCCACATGCACTGGAAAATTTCCCTAGACCGCCGCCACCACCACCACCTCCACCGATATATCAATCTCTCGGCTGGCGGCGAAAAGTAATCCTTTTGGCAAGACGAGGGTCCAACTTCTTGCCGTAACTAATGATACTTTTTAGTGAAGGATGGCGCGACAATGATACCGACTCCTGACTCCTTTCTTCCATTACGCAACGTCCCGCTTCCATACATTCACTTCCAGGGGGTCGATTGAGTGGTGCCCCCCTTCCTGTTCAGTCACCCAGTATTTTTATCGCACCAAAAGTATGTTTGTTTCAGTGGTCCAGCAGTCCAAAAGCSCCTYAACACTCTTCTTCTCCTCCTCCTGCTCAATTACTCAGGTGAGCGCAAAGTTAGCTTCTCTTCTTTTAGGTTTCCATCCTCTTTCAAGACTCGCTGAGGGTTCAAACGTGAAGGTTGCACAGTTGGGGACTGGAGCAGGACGCCGCTAAATAGTAAACCCTCATTTTCCAACTGTCATCTGGATGGTATCGAGTTTACGAGGAAAAGTATCTTTGTTTCAGTGCACCGCCAAGAGGCTGAGKACCTTCATACKTCTCRGGAACATTTCTCAGGTGAGTGCAAACGCTTCTCTTCTCTTCCGCTCCGAGCCTCCCTGAACAATCGGTGAGGGTTCGGACGTGAGGGCAGCAGTTTGGGGTACTGGAAGGGTTTTTTCACTTGCCTCGAGACACAATGGAAAAAACCCTTTTAGCTGCGTCCCTAATTAGTAAACCCTTATTTCCTAACCCTCATTTTGATGCTACACCGAGGACGTTGCTTAGAGTTGATTTCAGCACTCCTCGTCTCGGTAGCATCGAGTTAGTTGAGGGAGTTGAGGAGTTGGACTTCGCATTGGGAGGGGAGCCTCGGAGGTCTCTCGGACTCTTCGACTCTCCGGAGGAGTTGAGGTGGAGGTCGGTTCCGCAGGGGAGACTTTTCGACTCTCCGTAAAGAGGAGTTGAGGAGTTTGAAAGAGGAGTTGAGGAGTTTGACTTCGCCTTGTCAGGGGAGCCTCTTCGAGTCTCGCGGTAGCGTCAATTCAGCCCCAGATGGACCATCCGCCCAATTTTTCAGACCTGTGATTTTGTGCTAAATATCGGTCAACGTATATACGTTGAAACGTTTTTTGTCGTTTATTGAAATAAAACTCATTTGCTTAAAACGGTTTTTTATTTCTTCCAAAAAAATACAAATCCCAAAAACTTCCGCGTGTTCACTGTGGTTGATTACGTCACGAACAGACCGTCCCCTCCAGGTGTGGCAAATTCCTCCTACCTTAAAGGAGAAAACGGCCCCCATCTCGGTCCGAACTTGAGGCAAAAATGCCTCGTGTTCTCCCCCCACTAAAGCTCTGGATGAGGACGAGTTTGGGCTGTGGATATTGAAATGGTTCAGGGTTCTTCCAATTCCACGCGCCCTCACCCTGGTCCACGTCCAGACCGGCTGGAAGTTAAAATTCCCCGAAGAATTTACCTCCATCAAATACCATGGAGAAGAGGTTCTCGGCAAAAATGTGGCCGTGCTCCTCGCCTTGAGGACGAGTTTGAGCTGTGGAAATGGAAAATGCTCTGAGCTCTTTCCACTTCCACGCGCCCTCACTCTGGTCCACGTCCAGAGCAGCTGGGAACTAAAACTCTCCCGAATTGAACGGCGAAAGCAAAAAATTGCCAGGATCCAAGAACCTCAGCCCATTTTCTTAATGAATCGGCTACTATTCGCAGCGGAACCCTAAATGTGCAAGTAGCCTATTCAAGACAAATATTACGCACCTCGTAAAACTCTCCAATTTGCCGTGATGATTGCGGATCTGCGGGCGAAACGTTGGCTTCGTATGGACAAAGGTGTCCACTTCATGACTAGAAAAGGAAAACATATTTGAAACAACCTAGAAAGCAACAGGCGATGAAAGAAACTAGCGAAAAATACACTAGACTGGCAACAGGGGCAGATTCTCAATAAGAGGGCTTTTGGTACAGATTCCTGCTGTTGGATGATAATTCCCATAAAATGTGATGAATTAGCCGATGCCCGGATATAAATCGGGGGATTTTTATTACATAGGCTTTTTTTTGGTCGGGAATCGAAATATGCGGGATACACGTCAAATTTACGGGGTCGAGATGTGCGCCATCGTTAATCAACAAAGAAATCGGAGAATTTCCTATTGTGAGAATGAGCGAGAGTCCGAGTTGTCACAGAGCGCACCACCGGTGGGTCAATTAGAACATAATAAATGGTAAAAAGGAAGTAGCGTTTTAACGAAACTCCGAATTATTACTTACGATTAGTGGGGGCCTTTGTGTTCGATCGCGCGACAAAAGAACCGGAAAAAGGCCGGTGTCACTATTTATCTATTTACATTACAATGGGCCGCAAATTGCCGCCCATTGGAGTTGCCCATATTGCTTTCCCATCTCGAATTGAGGCCGGATAAATGAGCGGAATTTCGGCTAAACGTTCGTTGGGCAAAAGGAGGCGAACAACCATTAGGCGGCTCTGATAATCGGCGGACATTTTTCACCGTTAACGGCCATTAGAAGCGAAAGAAATAAGCTCATTACCATCCCTCGCGCGCCTGATACTTCCAGTCCATTTCTCGGGCTGATATGCTGGTGCTGCTGCTGCTGCTGCTGCTGCTGCCGCTTCCATCCATCCATCCATCCATCGGGACCGCCATTATTAATTTATCTTTTACAACTACCGAAATTAATTTTCGGAGTCACATCCATAACGCGATGACGTGAATGCAGGTCCAATAAATTATGCAGCCGCGGCCGCTTATTACGCTTATATACGCCGCACTGACTGGATCAATCATTAACGCGTTTGTACGTCTCTGTTGACGGGCAGCGGCGGCCATCGCTCTCTCACAGCCTTCGCTGGATTTATGCTGATGGGAACAGATTAGCTTGGCTCCGCGTTTGATTTATTATTTCGTCTCTCCTCGCATTTTTTCTCCCAACTAAACGCGCATCGTTCGCCTACTTTGCAACCTTTGTGTCTCCAGCCCAACAGTCGCAAGAAATCGACACCCTGGCCCACACCTGGCAACCATGCGTTTCTATACAGCGTGTCCGCAAAGTCAACAGTCCGGAAGTTCAAAATGCTAGCTTTTTTTACCGCAAATACGCAACAAATCAACATTCTCCACATTCTGACTCCACAACCAGAAATTTGTCCGCACTGTTGCTCAGTTCTGCCTTAGGCAATCGTTTGTTTACTCCTAAATGCATGTCTGTGTTCTGAATGCATTTTTCAATGGATGCAACACAAAAACTTGTTGGACGGATTTCGAATTAAAAAGGTTCCATAATTGAAACAGAATATTCGAGTGTTTTCAAAGAAGAATAAAGCCAGTGATGTGAGCATCACTTGCTTTATTAGCCGTTTGGAAACACTCGAATATTCTGGTTCAATTATGGAACATTCTCAATTCGAAATCCGTCCAATAAGTTTTCGTATTGCGACCAAAAGCGACAACTTTGTCCATTAACGAAGCCATAAAGATGAAAACGGACCTCGTCATTAAAGATGATTTTCGTTGAAAAATCACCGTCCAATTGTCGTTGTTCCAAAATCCAATCAACAAAGGCTCTTCGTTGCCCATGGCCTGCCGGCTTTAGCTCTTGATCCAATTCAACTTTGTACGCATGAAAATTCCAGTCTTTTGCTAAAATTCGATGCATAGTGGTTGTGGAAACACGAATTTCCTGAGATCTATGCCGAATTGATGTGGTTGGGCTTTCCTCAACAATTGCACGTACTGATGCAATATTAGCCGTCGAGCCACCAGGACGAACGCGTGTTTCTGTTTCCACTTCATTAACAGACCCAGTTTGCAGAAATTTCTTCATTAAGCAGCGAGAGATTTTATTTCTGTTTGAATCGTTAGTTAGTGTGGTTTTGCAAGAATTTATTGCTTCAGATAAAAGTTCTACGGGCTGGCAAAGGAAACAATGCAAAACGGGTGAAAGTTCCACATGCCCTCACATGGACAAAAAACGTGTTTTTTCTCATTCTAACATCATACGCCTAAAGATACACCTGATAACTCGAAAAATGTTAATTAATTTTTTGCCCATCTCGTTTATTTACAGAGTGCGTTACAGTCTTGCGGAGATAATCTTGAAGTTAAAACATCACACCTCACAGTCGACTTGTTGATGAAAAAAATTCAATACAGCGCATACCGGGTTGCAATAATGAACGAAATATTTGAAATTAAACTTCACTTAGTTGAAAATATTCGAGAATCACAGATTTCGGGAGTTATTCAGATTTGAGCCTTTTGTCATGCAACCCCGTATTACGAATGTCTCTGAAGATGCCGCTACAAACTACAAAAAGTGTTTTATCTCAAAAGCCGTAAGAGATATCGAGAAAAACAAGCTAAGTATACCCGTTTCGAAGAAAAAAAATGGGTCTACCTCACTGCTTGATCATATCCCCAAATTTGGCAACGCCGGTAAATTTGTACGCATAATAAAAGTTAATTTTGACCGTACCTGGGCAATGACAAGATTTCGGATAAATTTCCAACTCAGAATAACAAGTATCTATGAGCTTCTTTTGTTACAAAAATTTCACGAACGCAAAATAAACGGTGTAACAATTAAGAATAAGTTTCTTTTTTAAACTTTTCACTTTGAAAACCCGTCATTCCATAAGGAAGCCAGATCCGAAATTTTTGTACCTCTGTACGCCCTATCATTGTTGTCCAACAACTTCGGGACACCCTGTATCAGTTATCAGTACAAGACCAAAAAGTTGATTTTTTTGAGATCACCCTGTACATAAAAGAGATGGACGAAAAAGTCAAAAACGGTTTCGAGCTATTTGGTTTGTCTTTAAGCTTTTGGTGTTGAGATCCAAAAAACTGGATTTTTGTCCAACCAGAAGCATGTCGGACTTAGAAAAATTTTGTATGCCTTCATTGGCAGCCCTGCAGAAAATCTGTCGAAGATTCTTGATTTATTTTAAAACACTGACTACCAAAAAAAAGCAAATGGGACTCAATAACGCATTAAAGAGAAACCACATGGCGTAAAGTAATCAGAATTTCTGCAGTTCCAAAGTTAACGCAAATTTAGCTGCGCAGCATTCATTTCTGCATAAAGTATTCACTTTCACATCAGACAATCTTGCCGGAAACGCAATATTTTTTGCCTCGAGAGCCTGTGAATTTTGTCACATCAATTGAGCCAATCACCCCATATAAAATTATAAAAGCGCAATAGGTTTTGTATAAACTAACTATCGGATAGCGAAACCACAGAAGGGAAAAGAACTGAATGATTTAGAAATCGCCTACGTTTTGGTGCCAACAAGTGCACAATTGCAAAAACGCATTGCCTTTGGTTTTTGCCTTTGATTTGGCCTTTGGCTCTAAAAGTAGACCAACTTTTCCCCCACTTTGAAAAGTTAGTCTCGGATTTCCATGTTGGTTTTTCGGGCAGGAGAGGCAGGCAGGCAGGCTGTTGATGATTTATGATGGGCGCAAAATGACAAATTGACAAAGTTTCGGCAACGATCGCACAAAGACAACACTTTGACGAGCTGGCGGCTTCTTGCGCAGCGGCCCCCATTCCGCCGAAAGCGCGTAAATAATCCCCCGGCATCTGGAAAAACCAAAAACCCTCTCGCAACGTCGAGGCAAAAATGGCTGTGAAGCTGAGTGTACGCGAGCGGGCGCCCTTTTAGGGCCGTTGCCGATCAACGGCAACAGGGGGACGCAAGTTGGCCAACTTTTACCGCAGACTGTATTCTTTTGTTCTAGGCAGTGATTGGTCGGCATTTAGGTCGCGAGGGTTGGTTGGCCCTAAACGGTCGCACACTCCCCATTTGCTTGCGCCCGACTCGGCCACATCTTCAAGGCCGGCTGGATATTTTTCGAAAAAATCCTCCCGAACAATCGACAATCGATTCGACATGGGCCCCGTATCAAAGTGGCGACAATTATTTTGCGACCATGACAACTCCGCCAGCTCGCAGAGGGATTAATTAACCCTTCGCCGCGCTCTGGATGATGGTTATTAAAAGTTACACGCAAATGAATATGACTCATTGAACTGTTCCTCAAGTGGGCTTCGAATGGATGGGGGAGCCGGGGAAGCGCCCCTCAATCGCAGTCCATCGGACACTAACGGCCGTCCTAAAGACCGGATTCTTGACCGCTAATATTTTTATGGTCGATCGACGATACGGCGCACCGATTGGACTAATCGCTTCCGGCCATGCATCACCGGAATCAATATTGGGGCTCCCGGACTGAGGAAATCAGCATTTCGGCCCCGATTTATGCGACCGGACTCTACCATGTCCCGCTTTATCGACATTTTATTATTCATCAGCTGCGACATTTACAGTCACACTAACTTTCAACTGAAAGTGATCGTACCTGATGAGACACTAAAGTGTGAAACGAAGAGCCTATTTGAGCCATTGCATTCAAACGGTGCACTAACAATAATAAAAGATGCCACCTGAAACGATCCCTTAGCTGCCCCTTTATTCCATGAATGTAAGCGAAAAGAATGACATGATTATGATGGTAATGCGGACAATGCGGCGACAACCTGTTGCTACAATTATTAGTCGCCGATAACAAATAAAGCGCGCCACAAAAGATTGCCACGCTTTTGTCCGTTGCCAGACCCCCTGTTTTGAAAATAGGCAAATATTTTGAGAAAAGCCCCCAAACAAACGTTCCGCCGTGCAATGGACAGGGTCGAGAATCGAGGAAATTTCCCGCTAACCCTGGATCTGTGTTGGTCAATTGACCAGCAGCAGGAAAAGTGCGAAGGACGACTCGTAAAAAATCGGCTTTTACGAGCATCGGATATAAGATTACACGACCGATGGGCCTCTCGGCCTGACGTTTTTATTGCCCCCCATAGATATCCAGAGACACGACTCGAGGCCATAAAGTCAATGAATTGGGCCAGCAATTAGTCATGGACAGTTGGGGGCGAAAAAGCCCCACATAGCCATTACTGAAGACGACCAGTTTCGGTTGGCAACCGAAACGTTTCGCGTTGTTTGGTGAGTGGAAGAAAAAAACGAAAATGTGGCATTAGTTTTGCCGTCGCACCCCCCGCTAAACAGGCCGGGGGGGCCAGTCTAGCGCTTGCGGATACATTAGATGGACTTCCGGCGTCGCGGCGCTGTCGCCGATGGAGCGGAACGGGCCTCAATGCAGCTCTCATGCATATACATACGCTGCTTTCCGGCTCTACTGTGGGGATGACTTCCCCCCATGCCCTCCTAATCGTCCAACTGGAATATAAAACAATCTAACTTGGGGCCAGACCGAAACTTTTGCTGCTCGCCAGCCACCTAAGAAATGCGTTAGAAGCTACTGGATGTCGAAGCTGTGCACCAATAAACTGGAAATCGGGGAGTTGGCAAGATTTTTTGCATCCCAACCGGAGTAGGAAACAACTTTGAGATCCACTATTTACTGGTTTGAAGACACTTATGGAATTGTATATCAAATCGCCCTGAATTAGAGTTTTTCAGTACCTACCTACTGTAGAGGTAAAATATTTCCGAAATTTCCCATGTCCAATTTGATTTTTTACTTGAATGTACGGATATGCCAATGTAGCCACAAATGTTTTCTGAAAATTTTCGCGTTGGTGGACTTTCCATATGGAAACTTTGTCTCCAGAATCGGACTCAAAAGCAACAAATCACCAGAAGCTCGTTTACTACGTAATTGCGTGAAAAAGGGACACAAAAACAACTTTTTAAATGTAGATTGAGGCCTTCAGTCCAGTGGCGCTAATGGAATATCGCGATCGGTTTTTAGTTTACAGATATTTGCGTTTGTTGAAAATTACGTTTTGGGCATTTTCTCAAAACTATTCATAATGAGACTTTTGAGAAAAACTCAGTGCATAACTTTTGATCAGTCGCGCACATCAAAGCAACATTTGTTGCCAAAAAAGATTGGTTTTCGAAAAAAATTACCCTACATTCAGTCACAAACTCACATTTTTTCTTCTGTGGCCTTTCGATATGGAAAAACTATGTCAAATTGGCTGCGTTTACTTCGACAAAAATCCCCGATTTATTTGAAAAAACTTCTAAAGAAAGCTTTCAGGCAAATATAGGCGACGCCCAAAAATGTCTGGGGGATGTTGAACTAGAAGTCAGACAGTTAAAATCATTTTCTTGCATCCAAACCATCATTCGAAAAGCGAACAGCTTCGAAATCCAGTAGGGTCAGCATCCAGCGGATTGGGCTTGGATGCAAAGGCTGAATATTTGTATTGAACTAAAAATTAATAATCAACCGAAATTCGAATTGACTCACGAACTAATGCAACCTAAACTCAACAAAAAAAAAAACATTTTTTTTTGGAAATGTTTCCTTCTGAGGCAAAGACCCATATGGAAAAATGTCCATCCAAATCCAAAATTTCCTTTCTGGCTATACAAGCTACATAGAAAATCAATTTAAACTCCGGCCGGCAAAACCCACCACAAAAACCAGACGTTATTTTGACAAATTCTTAAAAATTGCCTGACGGTGACTGAAATTCGAGACGTTTTTTGCTTATAAAGCACCCTTTTCCTCACAAACGAGATTCAAAAGTAATTATCTAAATCTGCAAGTTTTCCAGCAAATAAATGTCAAACTACGACCAGCTCAACATCGGCGGAAACCTCATGCAACTTAGAAAAATTCTGGAAAATTATCTAAAGGTGACTAAAAATTGTACCTTCAGGCTATAAAGCGGACTTTTCTCTATAAATGATCAGCAACTCTGTTCCTTGATTAGTTTCTGAATAAAAAACCTCGTAAATCAGATGGAATTTTGAAAATATGTCAAAAATTGCCTGATGATGATTGCGGAAAGTCATAGTAAATAATGTCCTCCCTGCGGAAGAAAACTTTCAGACAAATAAAAGCGACTGGTTTAGGCAGAAAAACGCGGTGTTGCCGGCGTTTGATATGCCCCAGTGTCGTACTCGAACTGTCCTAGTTTTCCTTTAGGGGAAGTAAGAGCCTCTTTAGACTCTTGCAGTCTGTGGTCAATTTTTTTTAGAATTTTTGCTATCTACATGCGCAGTTGTCGGGTAAAAGCGAAGAAAAACCCCAGCAGCAAGCGTTTCGTCGGATTTAGTCAGGCAGCAGTTATTAAACGAGCCCTTGCGGCCAGGGGGTGCGATTAAATATCGCCGAAGCATATTGCCGCGCTCATCAACTGTCGCATTATAAGTATGCGATAGGATGTAAACAGGCGAGAGCGGAGCGTCGGTTTCCCTTGGGGTTCGCGTCCCCCTTTCGGGCCCAAAGTCGACTGACAAGTCGGGGGGTGTGGGAATCAGCCCTTAGCAGGGATTTGAGGTCACCACTGTCGGTCCTCATCATCGAGTCATAGCCTTGATTTTGCAATTCAATTTACACTATTAAACGTGCATTTTATTAGAGCACGCCCGAGGGGATCGGAATTAGGGGGTGGCCGGTCGCTTGGCATGGGGAGCCGAATGCACCCAAAAGTAAAGGAGAAGTCGCGATCGGCTCCTTCCGTTCACCATCATCATCATCATGGGGCCAAATCAGCAAAGACAACAAAAGGGGAGCCGGTCACCAAGCCGGGCCTATCGGGGCGCCGGAGGGGACGAGTAAATAAATTAGAATAATAATTATTTATAAATTGATTGAGCGCGCTCCCGGTCCCGAAGGATGCCAAGTGGATCGGCACGATAGGCATATGCTATTTAATATAATTGAATGGCGCCGTGGGGTGGCGGACTCGATAACCGGATTACTGTCAAATCAAATCGCATTAAACGAGACTGCGACCATCTCCGTCATTTGGGCCGCCTGCCAGCTGATTGGGCGCCGACAGCCTCGTTTTCTGCGTCAATGTCAAACTGTTGTCAATGTCATGTCACAATGTCTGCAGCTGCGCCCTCCTTGACGCAGTTATCCAAAAAACACGCAACGATTCA
>NW_026018808.1:0-11041 GCF_020466585.1 Dendroctonus ponderosae
TTTGCTCAGAGAATCCAAAAATGCAATAATATATAGGGTATTTCATTTAGAAAAACACAACTTTGATACTTTTAGGACTTTTGGGACACTCTGTACATTACAAAAATATTTTTAAAATGTGCACCCGATAGGCGTCTGTGGATTCATCAAATAATACTTTGCAAAAAACAAACGGGCTAGCCGCAAACGTCCGTGCCGTATAGCGTGAATAACCCTGTAAAAAATTCAACCGGGTTATATTTATGGGCATAAAATGAAAGCACATTACGGCAGAAACTTTTACAAAAATGAAGAATTAATTTTTACATTGGCCTCTTTTATTGCTTGAGAGATAATAGTCGTGCTTTTGAAAATTTTATTTAATGATGCATGTACAAGGTAAAGTTTCATATTTGGTAATATTGTTTAAATTGTAATAAGCAAAAGGGGTGCATTCAGTTTGGGTTCGCGTACTGGACAGTAAGGCCTTGTGGGCCCATTCCAAAACTGTGATTCAAGCGTTCACAAAAAAATTAAGGTTTAGAAAAATGAAAAACGACATTATGGGGCGCTCTCTACATATAATAGTATGACGAACTTGGACTTGCTGATGTTACAAAACCTGCAAATACGTTTCGTCTAAGCCAGTAAGGCCATGCACAAAAATAGCTATCAAATTTTAATTTTTAACTGTAAAAACAGTATATATGTATGCACAAAAATAAAATACATCCAAAAGCTCTCACCTAGCCCACTGTCCAAACTCCTTGCACTCCATAGAGCACTGGGAACCACATTTGGATGCTTTACTTGGGACACTCTCCTAACGTGTTGTTCCATGGGAGTTGGCTGGTAATGTGGCTGGTGGTACCCATAAATCGGCTGGTTGTGAATTATTTGCTGCTGCTGTTGCACCTGTTGTTGGTACTGTTTGCAATTGGGTTGGTGAAACTTTTTTCTTGTCAGCTTCGCAACAAAGTTCGGAATTCGAGCCTTCATTCCACAGTAGTACGGATCGTCTAAAAGATTGGTAACAAAATAGATTTCCAAAAATCTGATTTATCGCTAATCAATGGACTTACCCGGTTGCTTTTTAAGTTTTTTTACTTTATTTTTGTGTTTTTTTGAAGGAATTCTTCTAATTGAGCTCGCCGGTGGTTGCTGTTGATATTGCTGGTAATCCGGCTGAAATTCGTCATTTTTATATACTGGTTTTGAGATTAACATTATGAGCACCTTACCTGGGGAATATTGCAAGGCTCTAACTTCTTCCTTGGGGGCAACTCTGGAGGATTGTTCAATTCTCGTTTGCCGCTGTCTCTATGGGTTCCACTGCTATAACTTCCCTCGTTACTACTAGAATTACTGCTCCCGTTGACGTGATTATCCGTTGAAAGTTTTCCGTTTTTTGCGTTGGCACACACTGAATAATTCTCTTCTTCTAAAGGAAGAGTTACTGGTAAGCTTTGAGGACTATTTGCGGTTTCTGAAAGTATCTTCGTTATTAATCCATTTAAAATTTAATTACACGTATTTACCTAGAGGTATTTGCGACTTTAACATATCAATAGCTACCATATTAATAATTAGCATCCATATAGGAGACTTTAGAAGGTCTGAATCGTTTTTAACAAAACAGATGGCACTAAGACATTGATTCTCTAATCGCCTTCTATTCGGGTATGACCGTTTCAGCTCATTTGTTACATTTATCTAAATAAGGGTAAACATTAATTATCTAGCAATTAACCGTATATGATAATTTACTTGAAATTTATTCATGTCAAACAGAGTGAAAGCTTTGTTGGCTTCTAATGCTCCATGGGAAAGTTTCAGAACTTCGTTTGATATGGCACTTTCTTCATCCAGGGTGGTACGCCTGATGAAAACGTTGGCTCGAGACAGTCGCTTTATAAGAATATTGCCGTCTTCGTCCATTTTGATTTTTACGCCCTTTAAAGAAATATTGTTTAATTATGCAGTTTTAACTATCTAAATCGCAAAACATGGGCAATTTTTGCGCTTGAAAGACCATCTAAAGAACCTTGTGCGCGATTTTTTTTAAACAGTTCATCAAAAGCTGGTAAACCGGCTGAAATCATCTATCAGACTCGATAGAAAATACTTAGATATTTTTTATGCAATTGAACAAATGAAATACTTTTATGATAATCGTACACATCCGCATCTCCTTTTACAAAACATCAATAACTCCTTGCTATCAAAGATAGGTATCCATTGAGAATGTATGTATGTGAGAACGTGGGTCTGGTGTTTTTCCCGCAGATTATGCAATTGACGCCCAACTACAACCCACCTAAGAAAAACCATCACTTCTGACAAAATATCACCATGAGCAACTAACTGGTTTGCATCAGTTTCATTGACTCCCGAAATGTTGGAAAAACCACATAAATAACCCATTCAAAACACATTAAGGAAAACCTAGCAGGAAACATGCTCGTGAATGATACAAACCAAGCAAGAAAAGTGCGAAACTTCACACATTTCATGATATTGTTTCTACAATTAGGCAACCTTTGGTATTTTATGTGCTAATTGCTGTGCTAATGCCACGCATTTGTTGTTTGATCTAAAAAAATGCTACTATGGAAAATTAGATTAGATGCCATGTGTAAGCGAGAAATTCGAAAAGTCGAGTAAGTTCCATTTATTTAAAAAATAAAATCACCACTGTATTCCTTAGCGACCGCTTTAAAATAGAAATTCCCTGCTGATTTCTGTGGAACAGAAACAAACATTTACATGTTTCCAACCAAGTGAAAATTGTTAAATGATATAAGCAGGGCGCTAGAAATCTTGAGCATATTTGTCGTTTCGTTCACAAATAGTACAATTTTTAAGAAAATTACCAAGCACACATTTATCGCCAGTCTGTTAAAGTTTTTGGTAAAAATTTAGCGGCACGATCAAAACCATGTTCTTGTTTAGGCATTTATGTTTGAGGAACTAGTGAAAAAACTTTTTCAAACATATTAAGCATTAAATGCAAAACTCCAAAACACTTTTTGCATACCACAATTGTTGGAAACAATGATGCAATACCAAACACCACGAAACTTTCATTTGAATTAAATCAGCTTCATTAAACACTAAATCATAACTAATTGAAATCCTAAAAAATACGTAAAGATGAAGATTCACTTTCGTTCAGAAAGTATTAGTATTCGCAGCGGATCCTGGAATATGGAATGTTTATTGGTAGTTGACATTTTAGCAAAATACGTGGGAATAGCCATGATGTTAGAATGCCATAATGTTAGATGAAGAATGCGGTAGTCGCGCTTAAAACTGCATTTTTAATTGTAGGAGTGCTGTAGTTAGCCGAAGCAGTATCAAGTCGATAAATGTTTTTCAGTGATGTTTAATAAAATCCTGACTAAAAACATTAAATAGTCGGACGCGAAATTGTAATTGTAACTTAAATAACAATAAACTTACATGACCTATATGTCTCCTGCATTCTTCAGTTTTTTTGTCTCTTAAAGGATTCTCAAAGCCTGATAATCCAATTCTGGAAATACAACAAATAAGACTTAGTTAGCATTTTATATAGTTACCAATATTATATATTGAGCTTTGATCAAATCAGCTTTGAAAACATGAACATCTAAATCTAAAAACTGCAACAAAACTGCTTTATTTTCAAAGAAGTTCCCTAATTTTCACCATTTATTGGGCACTTCATCAATGCCATTTTTACTACTGAAACTTCGTTGTGCCATCTTTTGCCATAATGGTACCAAGCCCGTTTTCAGAAAAGACAATATTAAGTTTTGGAGACGCTACAGCCCATATAATTCAAACACTGAACAGTTTGTGTTTTTAAAATCAAATTACCTAAATCCGTCAAATCCGGAATCTGAACCATTAACAGTCAAAACTGGTGCTCTGGCATAAGCTTTCGCTACTCGTCGGTTTCGCTCCAAGACTACAACTTTAGCCCAAATTTCATCATCAATTTGATTCCATTTATTTAGCACCTCTTGAATGTGATCCTGCAATAAGATACTGTTGATGAAATAATTTCATAACCCTAGGTAACAATATATTGTTCTGATATTTAAATATCTAATATATTAGGAAGAGAATCTAGTTTAAACAGTTGATTTCGGATTTATCGGAATCGAATTCGGATTTATCGGGAAGTTGTTAAAACTGTTGTCTATTTTCCTGTAAACAATGATAAAGTCTATTTTCGAACCCTCCCCAACATTGATAAGATATTCCCGGATAGATCGATTGGCAGAAGGGGACCAATTGAATAACCGTCAAGATCACCGGATTGAACACCCTTAGACTTCTTTCTTTGGGGACAGCTTAAGTCCATTGCTTATAAAATACAACCTGTTGATGATATTGATGATCTTAAAAGGCGAATTGCAGCAGAATGCCCGTCAATTTCCTGTAAAGTCTTCCGAAAAGTTAGGGCGGAGTTTGGAAACAGACTTTATTATTGTGTAGGTTCAGCAAACTGGACAACATTTTGAACAATTTAATAAGATGATATAAGTTTGATTGTAAAAATTTTGTTTCCGCAAATAAAAAGTTATTTATATTGCTACCACGTGCAGGATTTCCTTTGTTACATTATCACTTTATTGTATTTATTTCCTAGTATTACCGTTGTATTCCACATACTATCAACTTTTTATTGATTTAAATAATTGTTTGAGATCTGCAGCCTGTGACATTTTACCTTTCAGGCTGAATAGCAAAATACAGCCATTAATTTGAATTAGAAAAAGGTACAGATGCGGGACTGTATAAATCCATTTTAATCGCCAATATTCGCAGAGAATAAGGCACCAAAAGAAAAAAAGTGTACTTTTAATAACAATTAATTATCTACTCTTCACTAGTCGGTAAGTTTTTGCTCACCGGAATCTAATCGCGTGATTTACCGATGTCTGAAGTAAACGTAGGTAAGTTATACCACAATTTATCACACAACAAGATTTGCGGTCGGACTGACCGCAAACATTCTGAATTTATACATAAGCTTAATCGGGTTGAACTTAAAGATTTGGCATAAAATGTCTAGTTTATATTAAATGTTAATATCTTAAACCCCAATTTGAATGTAAATAATACAAGGCAATAACAATTAATAAAAAATTCCATTGCCTAAGCGCTTAATGTTTTGCTGTTACACATTATTAATGCGACCTTGCGAATAATTTTGCAAGTCAAAAGAGGAACGGTGCTGGGTACGTGAAGTTGAGTAACTCTTTCGATATCGTTTTAACATTTACGATACCCGTATATAGGGTGAAACCATCCACAATATCGAAACCAATTCTTCTGAACGTCAAATTAAACAAAATCTGTAAGTTTATAAATAATAATTTACTTGGCTTTTCTACTGAAGATACATTTCGCCGAGAAAGTTTTATACTTTAAGGGTTTGATTATTTAAATTTACCAATTGTTTGACCGTAAATATGATTGCCTATATAAAAAGTTTAATTGGTATTTGCCAGATTTTTGCCTGGTCCAGGAACCGCCTAAGTGGAAGAGCGCCTTGAAAAGCAACATAATGTATCTTCCATCAGCATTTTGGAGCAGCTTCTTTATCACTTGCACTTTTAAAATCAGTTAATTAAGTCAAAATGAAAATTGTATTTCGAAAAGTTTGCTTTTTCAAGAATGAAAGCACTAATATCGAGATAAATTATTTAATCTCTTCAATTTGCAATTGCTGAAAAAACTTTAAATACAAATGCAAGTAATCGCGAAATTGTGTAAGGATATGGGCTGCTTTAAAAATCACCCTGTACATCACTTCCGTAAATTTGCATTTAATTTCGCTTAATGTCAAACGATTATCAAGAAACGCGTTGCAGGATTTTGCCCGATCGTTACGGTTGTTTCATCATAAAATATATTAAAATATTCAATTGCGACTATTCAAATAATGCCACATTTAAGTCTTTGCAATTGATGAAAATGTCACATTGAAATCACATAAAAATTCCTGCATTACGAAATAAAACCTCTTAGAAGCTTGTAGATTTCACTACTCATCTATGCGAAAGTTTCGCTTTATTCACACAGGGTAATTGGAACATGGCTTTTAAGAATTAATTACAATTTTTTCCAGTTTCACATACCTAGGCCGGCTTAGATTTATTGAATTGTTAAAATATAAATAAGGAAACACCGTTCTTTGTTTCTATATTCGGTATTTTCCTGCACTATTAATACGTCCATTTTTAATGGTTGGTAGACACCCGATAACCATTAACTGCTTTTTCTTGGACGAATACCCTCCAAATATTTACCTTAAACAGTTTTTCTTTTTGGTACCACACATCTTCGGAGTCTTCAGGTTGTGGGTTGGATAGTAGATTGATGTCATCTCGAGATTTCGATAAAATCTTCTTCCGCGACACCATAATTTGATAAGAGCTGAAAGTAAAAAATATTTGGATCAAAATATAGTGCGTATTTCGTTGAGTAATTTATGTTGATCTCTTTGGTAGCTAGTGYAGTTATACAATAAATGTGTCACACATTTTCCGGAGTAGGATAGTAACGTTCAAAAGTAATTTAAAAGGTTGATGTGAGTTGTGATTAAACATTTCTTACTCAATCACATCATCATAACTACAAATTTTCCTTATCCGAGGAACTGCAGAACACAAGGAAATATCGTTTCCCAAAAACTACGCCAATCGGAGTTATGCACTTTGAATTTGAACAGGTGTTGAACACCCTGAAAAGCATATTTGACATTTGCACGTTGGTCTCGAAAATATTAGCAAAAGAGAATGTTAACCAAATGGCAACGTTAAAAGATCATGACTTCATATTATTCAGATTATGTTCTTGAATGGTACATGGTGTCCCATTTCGGACACTTTTAATTCCGTAATTATTAGTGCTATCAAAAAGGTAGTATAGGTGTTTTGCACAATTTTCTGATCAAATTTAAAATGGTACATTACAAAATGCACTAAACGAGATGTAAATGGGAGACCGTCAAATTGAAACTGCTCATCATCTAGCCAGCATTAGCGATTTTAAGCAGTCTAATCATGGTCTTACAATGACTACAAAAGATTTACAATTACTCCACACAATATTTCACATACTGTATACATTGTACAATGTGAATATAAGCGTTGGCTAATTGATTCAATCTTGCTGCTGTGTGTGTGAATGGACTGCGCAATCTATGCTACTTTTTTTCCAGATTTCAGATTGTACTGTATTGATATCACATCTCAAAGAGTCATCATCAATTTTGTAATGTTAGCGGAAGAACGAAGATAAGTTCGAAATTTTAGAATACAAATTTTATTGCGGAAAATGCGAAGCATTTTTTGTTACAGTTAAATGAAGAACCACAAAACCGTGAAATTGCTGTGATGATTGCAACAAAATAATGTTTTCAGATTAATGGGAAATCGAGCCTTAGTAGCATCCACGCAGTTCCACCTTGAACAGATATTGCAAAAGGAATTACATTTAATTTTCAGCTAAGACAACTTCTTCCGGTAAATCTCATAGAGTATCTGCATCTCCAATTGAAGCAATTAGTACCAAACTTTTAAACAGTAAATATTTCGCAGACGGTAAATATTGGCGCAATGAATAAATTGCTAAAACTTAATTTGTGTGAAATAAAATGGTTTTTTTATTACGTTGCATGTCGTAAAGTATCCGAATTGGTAAATTATCATATGAATAAACAAAATCCTTTTAATTAACCAATTCACCTTCACAGTCACAATGCTGAGACCTTTCAATGTTTTCACAACACGTATCTACTTATTTCACTCTAATCTGAAATATATGTGTCCCCTTTTTAAGCAAATTGAAATTGAAATGTTCAAAATCTGCGTAAACCGGTTGGTGGGTTACATAAATTTGAATTAACTCTGTAATGATTATTAAAAACACGGCGTAAGAGTGAAAGTCGCCATAGTATTGGTGTTGAATATGTAGTAGTCATGTATATGGCGGATCATGTAACTAACAACATTGAAATTAGTTGAGATACACAGGAAGAGATAAAACAACTTGTCTGTTGCAAAGACCGGGGCCATCTAGGTCGAATTATTTGATATAATGCAATATGGCTTATCAATGTTAAATGGGGAGATAACTACATAATGGACACCAGACGAAAAGCAAAATAATATTCAAATTTAAGAAGTTTGACGACTGAATGGTTTAATGGTGTTGCAAGTTTAACCAGCAGACCTGAAGAACAGTTCATCTGGAAAAAATTGAATCTGTGCTTCTTGTTTTTTGGTTTGGGCAAGCGTCTTATCGCATGCGACTGTTATTGTCGACAATAAATAACAAAGGTGTGCGTTTTTAATTGTAACTTTGATTCAATAAATTGCATTAAATTTTACGCTTTATCAGAAAAAATTCAACGTTGAAGTCTCCACTTAGAATGAATGATAATTTATGATAGTTTTGGCCAAGTAAACTGGAGCCATTCCGCCAGGCCGGTTGTCCTTTGGATGCGTTCTAGTCTGAACTGCGTTCGTCAGAAATCATGCGAAAAGGAACGAATGATCCAAATTTTTTGCAACGTACTCCAGTATGTTCTGTAGACTTCGCGTTATCCCATAACTAATACACTGCTATTTTTATCTGTTTTTAAAGTAGATGCAGATGAAAATAATATTTGCATATAAATACTTTCTACATTATTTAGGTGTATATGCAGCAAAGCTTGTATTCTAATATGTTTTTACTTAAAAATAAATTTCATGCAAAGGGTTTAATAAAACAAGACGTAGATAGTATTAGGCCACTAGATGTGCGCACTTGGACTCGAAGCAGAAAAATTATTTGGATTTGCCTATTATTTGGTTCAAATAGCACATGGAATAATTTGCGTTTTAAAGACGTATTAGAAAGCTATAAAATTGATGCAATGATGTTCCACTAGAGGGTTTAGTGACCTATTTATCTAAAGTAACTAAATTATTAAGTATTTCGTCAACTGTAACAATACCAATTTAAGTGCAATATTATAAAACAGATTGAAATGTAAGTAAATCCGTGTGAAATCATCTTCTGGGTCTTACTCCATCTGCACGCTGATATAATTAACTGAGCAACCCATTAAGCTGTGCTAATACCGGTATTTAATTTTTATGGTAATAATATCTTCTTTCAGCAAAAGGAAAGGTTAATTTAGAGAAGTAAAATTTGAAAAAATTGGAATAATAATATATTTTACAACGAGAGATTTTATGTTTAAATTCGCAGCATATTTAAACTTATACATACAAATACATGACGATAAAAAGGTCAAAGGTGAACTTGAATTAAAAATGAAGAAAAAACGAAAAATTTTAAAAGTAGTCAAATTTTTATTTTGATATGCATTTTTATCACAATGCAGATTTAACTGATGCATGTAAGTTGTTCGTGTCTAGTCGGGCTGATAACATCGCCATCAAACAAAGATGGTTCTGTGGTCAAGTTGATCCAAATCCTAAACGCCAGATTATTTTATAATTTGTTCTTAAAATTCAACAACAACAACAACAACATTGATTGAGTTTATATAACTAAATATAAGTTGTCATTTTCAGTTCAAAAATTCTCAATTTTCCAAGCTTGTCTAATAAATTTATACAAGTTAGATTCGGTTTGCTTACGTGACGACTTTAATGAGCTTTCATGGAATGCATACGGAATTATAATATAATATTACATATTTAATACCTTTGGACGTTTCCTAATACCGCCGTCTAGCGCCTAATTGTAAATTATCATTCACTAATTCCCCAATCCATTCTAGTTCAATTTCTAATCTGCTGTTGTGTTTCCAAATATTGCCTAGAAAATATAGTAAACGAAAACATGCACTTAAAGACGCTGAATTTTGAAAAATGCATCTTCCAAGCAACGATTTTGGGAAAATTTTCAAGCACACAAAACAAAAACACGAGAAAATCTGCTGGCAGGTTGACATAGTTATGCATTTAATTTTACTGAAAAATTATTCAATCATCAACATCATTTGAACTCTTAAATTTTGTAAATACTTCTGTCAAAATGGCACTGTTACCTAATATTTAAAATCGTTTGTTTCCGTTTTTCATTAACCATCTGACAAGCTAAAAACACACTAATTATTCCTACATCTCCTTACCACCAACAGCATACTCAAATCGGGAACTAATTAATGCAAGAAGCATTATATTCATACAATGTTCGTTTTCTGTTAGTAGTTTGTGTTGCTAATATGCGAAGATATTACCAATTAATTGCTTCATCTAAAAACCGTGACTTGGATAGTTAAAATTTTGCTACTAAAACATCATTAAAAGAATAATAAGACAAATAACTCCTTTGTATTTCCATCTTGACCTTTTCACCTAATTGGTTCAACACAAACATACTAATTATTTTGTAATGCATATATCATAGGGTCGATAATAGTAATTAAGTAACTTTAAAGTGAGATTTAAGTGATCTTTAAAGATATTTTGAAATGTAGTGACCCCACTTAATGCGAATAATGACATTCTAAATAATCAAGTGTAATTACTATATATTTATTACAATAATGGAATATACATTTATTAATAAAATTATTGAACATAAATGTAACCAGTGTCAGCATTTTATTACGTTTCAAACTGAAACAAAGGTTTTTTGGAGAAACGCATTAATTTTGAGTTTAGGAACAGCATTTAAGTAGGTTTGGCGATCAAATCAGTGAACAATTACTTTTCTAATTAATATTAGATTTAGATAATAAAAATAAATTTAGATTAATTTATAGCAAAAAATTATGGCCATATTTTGAGATGAAATTAATGATAATTCATGGAAGATACTTAAAATGTCAGTTAAATATTGTTAGTAGACCATATTTCACCACGAGACATGTCTAAGGCCGGCAGAACATTCTAAATGTGTAGATTAGAAGAAGATCGTTATGAATAGAGGCTTCTTCATTTGCAAGACCTAATTATCAGGTTTTTCTAAGTGTTTATAAAAGTTGACCAGGCTTTTATAGGTTCTACTAGTGGCTACTGGTTCCAATGTTCAACAGAAT